>NC_092739.1:168810873-168958373 GCF_047496795.1 Chiloscyllium punctatum
GTGGGGTCAGGGGAGTGTGGAATCAGGAGAGACAGGGATCAGGGGAGTATGGGATCAGGAGAGTCGGGGATCAGGGGAGTATGGGATCAGGGGAGTGTGGGATCAGGGGAGTTTGGGGTCAGGGGAGTGTGGGATCAGGGGAGTGTGGGATCAGGGGAGTATGGGATCAGTAGAGTGTGGGATCAGGGGAGTATGGGATCAGGAGGGTGTGGGATCAGGTGAGTGTGGGATCAGGAGAGACAGGGATCAGGGGAGTGTGTGATCAGGAGAGACAGGGATCAGGGGAGTGTGGGATCAGGGGAGTGTGGGATCAGGGGAGTAAGGGATCAGGGGAGTGTGGGATCAGGGGAGTGTGGGATCAGGGGAGTAAGGGATCAGCAGAGTGTGGGGTCAGGGGAGTGTGGAATCAGGAGAGACAGGGATCAGGAGAGTGTGGGATCAGGAGAGTGTGGGATCAGGGGAGTGTGGGATTAGGGGAGTATGGGATCAGGAGATTATGGGATCAGGGGAGTGTGGGATCAGGGGAGTATTGGATCCGGAGAGTATTGGATCAGGAGAGTATGGGATCAGGTGAGTGTGGGATCAGGGGAGTGAGGGATCAGGGGAGTTAGGGATCAGGAGAGTGTGGGATCAGGGGAGTGTGGGATCAGGGGAGTGTGGGATCAGGAGAGTGTGGGATCAGGGGACTATGGGATCAGGAGAGTATTGGATCAGGAGAGTGTGGGATCAGGTGAGTGTGGGATCAGGTGAGTGTGGGATCAGGGGAGTGTGGGATCAGGGGAGTGTGGGATCAGGGGAGTATGGGATCAGGAGAGTGTGGGATCAGGAGAGTATTGGATCAGGAGAGTGTGGGATCAGGGGAGTGTGGGATCAGGGGAGTAAGGGATCAGCAGAGTGTGGGGTCAGGGGAGTATGGGATCAGGGGAGTGTGGGATTAGGGGAGTATGGGATCAGGAGAGTATGGGATCAGGGGAGTGTGGGATCAGGGGAGTATTGGATCCGGAGAGTATTGGATCAGGAGAGTATGGGATCAGGTGAGTGTGGGATAAGGGGAGTGAGGGATCAGGGGAGTATGGAATCAGGGGAGTGTGGGATCAGGAGAGTGTGGGTTCAGGGGACTATGGGAATGGGATCAGGAGAGTATTGGATCAGGAGAGTGTGGGATCAGGTGAGTGTGGGATCAGGTGAGTGTGGGATCAGGTGAGTGTGGGATCAGGGGAGTGTGGGATCAGGGGAGTGTGGGATCAGGGGAGTGTGGGATCAGGGCACTATGGGATCAGGAGAGTGTGGGATCAGGAGAGTATTGGATCAGGAGAGTGTGGGATCAGGTGAGTGTGGAATCAGGGGAGTGTGGGATCAGGGGAGTGTGGGATCAGGAGAGTATTGGATCAGGAGAGTGTGCGATCAGGAGAGTGTGGGATCAGGGGAGTATGGGATCAGGGGAGTATGGGATCAGGGGAGTTAGGGCTCAGGGGAGTTAGGGATCAGGGGAGTGTGGGATCAGGAGAGTGTGGGATCAGGGGAGTATGGGATCAGGAGAGTGTGGGATCAGGGGAGTTAGGGATCAGGGGAGTGTGGGATCAGGAGAGTGTGTGATCAGGGGAGTATGGGATCAGGAGAGTGTGGGATCAGGGGTGTGTGGGATCAGGGGAGTGTGGGATCAGGGGAGTGTGGGATCAGGGGAGTGTGGGATCAGGAGAGTGTGGGATCAGGAGAGACAGGGATCAGGCGAGTGTGGGATCAGGAGAGACAGGGATCAGGGCAGTGTGGGATCAGGGGAGTATGGGATCAGGAGAGTGTGGGGTCAGGGGAGTGTGGAATCAGGAGAGTGTGGGATCAGGAGAGTGTGGGATCAGGGGAGTGTGGGATCAGGGGAGTGTGGGATCAGGGGAGTATTGGATCAGGAGAGTATTGGATCAGGAGAGTGTGGGATCAGGAGAGTGTGGGATCAGGGGAGTATTGGATCAGGAGAGTATTGGATCAGGAGAGTATTGGATCAGGAGAGTGTGGTATCAGGGGAGTATGGGATCAGGAGAGTATGGGATCAGTAGAGTGTGGGATCAGGGGAGTATGGGATCAGCAGAGTGTGGGATCAGGGGAGTATGGGATCAGGAGATTGTGGGATCAGGGGAGTGTGGGATCAGGGGAGTATGGGATCAGGAGATTGTGGGATCAGGGGAGTGTGGGATCAGGGGAGTATGGGATCAGTGGAGTTAGGGATCAGGAGAGTATGGGATCAGGGGAGTGTGGGATCAGGGGAGTGTGGGATCACGGGAGTATGGGATCAGGAGAGTATTGGATCAGGAGAGGATTGGATCAGGAGAGGATTGGATCAGGAGAGTATGGGATCAGGTGAGTGTGGGATCAGGAGAGACAGGGATCAGGGGAGTATGGGATCAGGTGAGTGTGGGATCAGGAGAGACAGGGATCAGGAGAGTGTGGGATCAGGGGAGTGTGGGATCAGGGGAGTGTGGGATCAGGAGAGTGTGGGATCAGGGGAGTATGGGATCAGGGGAGTATGGGATCAGGGGAGTTAGGGATCAGGGGAGTATGGGATCAGGAGAGTGTGGGATCAGGGGAGTTAGGGATCAGGGGAGTATGGGATCAGGAGAGTGTGGGATCAGGGGAGTATGGGATCAGGAGAGTGTGGGATCAGGGGAATTAGGGATCAGGGGAGTATGGGATCAGGAGAGTGTGGGATCAGGGGAATTAGGGATCAGGGGAGTATGGGATCAGGGGAGTATGCGATCAGGGGAGTCAGGGATCAGGAGAGTGTGGGATCAGGGGAGTGTGGGATCAGGGGAGTGTGGGATCAGGAGAGTGTGGGATCAGGGGAGTATGGGATCAGGTGAGTGTGGGATCAGGGGAGTGTGGGATCTGGGGAGTGTGGGATCAGGGGAGTGTGGGATCAGGGCAGTATGGGATCAGGAGAGTGTGGGATCAGGAGAATATTGGATCAGGAGAGTGTGGGATCAGGTGAATGTGGAATCAGGAGAGACAGGGATCAGGGGAGTGTGGGATAAGGGGAGTGTGGGATCAGGAGAGTGTGGGATCAGGAGAGTGTGGGATCAGGGGAGTGTGGGATCAGGGGAGTGTGGGATCAGGGGAGTGTGGGATCAGGGGAGTGTGGGATCAGGGGAGTAAGGGATCAGCAGAGTGTGGGGTCAGGGGAGTGTGGAATCAGGAGAGACAGGGATCAGGAGAGTGTGCGATCAGGGGAGTGTGGGATTAGGGGAGTATGGGATCAGGGGAGTGTGGGATCAGGGGAGTATTGGATCCGTAGAGTATTGGATCAGGAGAGTATGGGATCAGGTGAGTGTGGGATAAGGGGAGTGAGGGATCAGGGGAGTATGGAATCAGGGGAGTGTGGGATCAGGAGAGTGTGGGATCAGGGGAGTATGGGATCAGGGGAGTATGGGATCAGGGTAGTTAGGGCTCAGGGGAGTTAGGGATCAGGGGAGTGTGGGATCAGGAGAGTGTGGGATCAGGGGAGTATGGGATCAGGAGAGTGTGGGATCAGGGGAGTTAGGGATCAGGGGAGTATGGGATCAGGAGAGTGTGTGATCCGGGGAGTATGGGATCAGGAGAATATGGGATCAGGAGAGTGTGGGATCAGGGGTGTGTGGGATCAGGGGAGTGTGGGATCAGGGGATTGTGGGATCAGGGGAGTGTGGGATCAGGAGAGTGTGGGATCAGGAGAGACAGGGATCAGGCGAGTGTGGGATCAGGAGAGACAGGGATCAGGGGAGTGTGGGATCAGGGGAGTATGGGATCAGGGGAGTGTGGGATCAGGGGAGTATGGGATCAGGAGAGTGTGGGGTCAGGGGAGTGTGGGGTCAGGGGAGTGTGGGATCAGGGGAGTATGGGATCAGCGGAGTATGGGATCAGGGGAGTTAGGGATCAGGGGAGTTAGGGATCAGCGGAGTATGGGATCAGGGAGTTAGGGATCAGGAGAGTTAGGGATCAGGGGAGTGTGGGATCAGGAGAGTATGGGATCAGTACAGTGTGGGATCAGGGGAGTCAGGGATCAGGTGAGTGTGGAATCAGGAGAGACAGGGATCAGGGGAGTGTGGGAACAGGGGAGTGTGGGATCAGGGGAGTGTGGGATCAGGGGAGTGTGGGATCAGGGGAGTGTGGGATCAGGAGAGTGTGGGATCAGGGGAGTGTGGGATCAGGGGAGTATGGGATCAGGGGAGTTAGGGATGAGGGGAGTATGGGATCAGGAGAGTGTGGGATCAGGAGAGTGTGGGATCAGGAGTGTCTGGGATCAGGGGAGTATGGGATCAGGGGAGTATGGGATCAGGGAATATGGCATCAGGAGAGTGTGGGGTCAGGAGAGTATGGGATCAGTAGAGTGTGGGGCCAGGGGAGTGTGGGGTCAGGGGAGTGTGGGATCAGGGGAGTTAGGGATCAGGAGAGTGTGGGATCAGGAGAGTATTGGATCAGGAGAGTATGGGATCAGTAGAGTGTGGGGTCAGGGGAGCGTGGGGTCAGGGGAGCGTGGGATCAGGGGAGTGTGGAATCAGGAGAGTGTGGGATCAGGAGAGTGTGGGATCAGGGGAGTGTGGGATCAGGGGAGTGTGGGATCAGGGGAGTGTGGGATCAGGAGAGTGTGGGGTCAGGGGAGTGTGGGATCAGGAGAGACAGGGATCAGGAGAGTGTGGGATCAGGGGAGTATGGGATCAGGGGAGTATGGGATCAGGGGAGTTAGGGATCAGGGGAGTATGGGATCAGGAGAGTCAGGGATCAGGGGAGTATGGGATCAGGGGAGTATGGGATCAGGAGAGACTGGGATCAGGGGAGTGTGGGATCAGGGGAGTGTGGGATCAGGGGAGTATGGGATCAGGAGAGTGTGGGATCAGGGGAGTATTGGATCAGGAGAGTATTGGATCAGGAGAGTGTGGGATCAGGAGAGTGTGGGATCAGGGGAGTATTGGATCAGGAGAGTATTGGATCAGGAGAGTATTGGATCAGGAGAGTGTGGGATCAGGGGAGTATGGGATCAGGAGAGTATGGGATCAGTAGAGTGTGGGATCAGGGGAGTATGGGATCAGCAGAGTGTGGGATCAGGGGAGTATGGGATCAGGAGATTGTGGGATCAGGGGAGTGTGGGATCAGTGGAGTATGGGATCAGGGGAGTTAGGGATCAGGAGAGTATGGGATCAGGGGAGTATGGGATCAGGGGAGTATGGGATCAGGGGAGTGTGGGGTCAGGGGAGTGTGGGGTCAGGGGAGTGTGGGGTCAGGGGAGTGTGGGGTCAGGAGAGTATGGGATCAGGAGAGTGTGGGGTTAGGAGAGTGTGGAATCAGGAGAGTATGGGATCAGGAGAGTATGGGATCAGGGGAGTATGGGATCAGGGGAGTATGGGATCAGGAGTGTGTGGGGTCAGGAGAGTATGGGATCAGGAGAGTCAGGGATCAGGGGAGTATGGGATCGGGGAGTATGGGATCAGGGGAGTATGGGATCAGGGGAGTGTGGGGTCAGGGGAGTGTGGGGTCAGGGTGTGTGGGGTCAGGGGAGTGTGGGATCAGGGGAGTATGGGATCAGGAGTGTGTGGGGTCAGGAGAGTATGGGATCAGGAGAGTCTGGGATCAGGGGAGTATGGGATCAGGGGAGTATGGGATCAGGGGAGTTAGGGATCAGGAGAGTGTGGGATCAGTAGAGTGTGGGGTTAGGAGAGTGTGGAATCAGGAGAGTATGGGATCAGGAGAGTATGGGATCAGGGGAGTATGGGATCAGGGGAGTATGGGATCAGGAGTGTGTGGGGTCAGGAGAGTATGGGATCAGGAGAGTCAGGGATCAGGGGAGTATGGGATCAGGGGAGTATGGGATCAGGGGAGTATGGGATCAGGGGAGTGTGGGTTCAGGGGAGTGTGGGGTCAGGGTGTGTGGGGTCAGGGGAGTGTGGGATCAGGGGAGTATGGGATCAGGAGTGTGTGGGGTCAGGAGAGTATGGGATCAGGAGAGTATGGGATCAGTAGAGTGTGGGGTCAGGGGAGCGTGGGATCAGGGGAGTATGGGATCAGGGGAGTATGGGATCAGGGGAGTTAGGGATGAGGGGAGTATGGGATCAGGAGAGTGTGGGATCAGGAGAGTGTGGGATCAGGAGTGTCTGGGATCAGGGGAGTATGGGATCAGGGGAGTATGGGATCAGGGGAGTATGGCATCAGGAGAGTGTGGGGTCAGGAGAGTATGGGATCAGTAGAGTGTGGGGCCAGGGGAGTGTGGGGTCAGGGGAGTGTGGGATCAGGGGAGTTAGGGATCAGGAGAGTGTGGGATCAGGAGAGTATTGGATCAGGAGAGTATGGGATCAGTAGAGTGTGGGGTCAGGGGAGCGTGGGGTCAGGGGAGCGTGGGATCAGGGGAGTGTGGAATCAGGAGAGTGTGGGATCAGGGGAGTGTGGGATCAGGGGAGTGTGGGATCAGGGGAGTGTGGGATCAGGGGAGTGTGGGATCAGGAGAGTGTGGGGTCAGGGGAGTGTGGGATCAGGAGAGACAGGGATCAGGAGAGTGTGGGATCAGGGGAGTATGGGATCAGGGGAGTATGGGATCAGGGGAGTTAGGGATCAGGGGAGTATGGGATCAGGAGAGTCAGGGATCAGGGGAGTATGGGATCAGGGGAGTATGGGATCAGGAGAGACTGGGATCAGGGGAGTGTGGGATCAGGGGAGTGTGGGGCCAGGGGAGTGTGGGGTCAGGGGAGTGTGGGATCAGGGGAGTTAGGGATCAGGAGAGTGTGGGATCAGGAGAGTATTGGATCAGGAGAGTATGGGATCAGTAGAGTGTGGGGTCAGGGGAGCGTGGGGTCAGGGGAGCGTGGGATCAGGGGAGTGTGGAATCAGGAGAGTGTGGGATCAGGAGAGTGTGGGATCAGGGGAGTGTGGGATCAGGGGAGTGTGGGATCAGGGGAGTGTGGGATCAGGAGAGTGTGGGGTCAGGGGAGTGTGGGATCAGGAGAGACAGGGATCAGGAGAGTGTGGGATCAGGGGAGTATGGGATCAGGGGAGTATGGGATCAGGGGAGTTAGGGATCAGGGGAGTATGGGATCAGGAGAGTCAGGGATCAGGGGAGTATGGGATCAGGGGAGTATGGGATCAGGAGAGACTGGGATCAGGGGAGTGTGGGATCAGGGGAGTGTGGGATCAGGGGAGTATGGGATCAGGAGAGTGTGGGATCAGGGGAGTATTGGATCAGGAGAGTATTGGATCAGGAGAGTGTGGGATCAGGAGAGTGTGGGATCAGGGGAGTATTGGATCAGGAGAGTATTGGATCAGGAGAGTATTGGATCAGGAGAGTGTGGGATCAGGGGAGTATGGGATCAGGAGAGTATGGGATCAGTAGAGTGTGGGATCAGGGGAGTATGGGATCAGCAGAGTGTGGGATCAGGGGAGTATGGGATCAGGAGATTGTGGGATCAGGGGAGTGTGGGATCAGTGGAGTATGGGATCAGGGGAGTTAGGGATCAGGAGAGTATGGGATCAGGGGAGTATGGGATCAGGGGAGTATGGGATCAGGGGAGTGTGGGGTCAGGGGAGTGTGGGGTCAGGGGAGTGTGGGGTCAGGGGAGTGTGGGGTCAGGAGAGTATGGGATCAGGAGAGTGTGGGGTTAGGAGAGTGTGGAATCAGGAGAGTATGGGATCAGGAGAGTATGGGATCAGGGGAGTATGGGATCAGGGGAGTATGGGATCAGGAGTGTGTGGGGTCAGGAGAGTATGGGATCAGGAGAGTCAGGGATCAGGGGAGTATGGGATCGGGGAGTATGGGATCAGGGGAGTATGGGATCAGGGGAGTGTGGGGTCAGGGGAGTGTGGGGTCAGGGTGTGTGGGGTCAGGGGAGTGTGGGATCAGGGGAGTATGGGATCAGGAGTGTGTGGGGTCAGGAGAGTATGGGATCAGGAGAGTCTGGGATCAGGGGAGTATGGGATCAGGGGAGTATGGGATCAGGGGAGTTAGGGATCAGGAGAGTGTGGGATCAGTAGAGTGTGGGGTTAGGAGAGTGTGGAATCAGGAGAGTATGGGATCAGGAGAGTATGGGATCAGGGGAGTATGGGATCAGGGGAGTATGGGATCAGGAGTGTGTGGGGTCAGGAGAGTATGGGATCAGGAGAGTCAGGGATCAGGGGAGTATGGGATCAGGGGAGTATGGGATCAGGGGAGTATGGGATCAGGGGAGTGTGGGTTCAGGGGAGTGTGGGGTCAGGGTGTGTGGGGTCAGGGGAGTGTGGGATCAGGGGAGTATGGGATCAGGAGTGTGTGGGGTCAGGAGAGTATGGGATCAGGAGAGTATGGGATCAGTAGAGTGTGGGGTCAGGGGAGCGTGGGATCAGGGGAGTATGGGATCAGGGGAGTATGGGATCAGGGGAGTTAGGGATGAGGGGAGTATGGGATCAGGAGAGTGTGGGATCAGGAGAGTGTGGGATCAGGAGTGTCTGGGATCAGGGGAGTATGGGATCAGGGGAGTATGGGATCAGGGGAGTATGGCATCAGGAGAGTGTGGGGTCAGGAGAGTATGGGAACAGTAGAGTGTGGGGCCAGGGGAGTGTGGGGTCAGGGGAGTGTGGGATCAGGGGAGTTAGGGATCAGGAGAGTGTGGGATCAGGAGAGTATTGGATCAGGAGAGTATGGGATCAGTAGAGTGTGGGGTCAGGGGAGCGTGGGGTCAGGGGAGCGTGGGATCAGGGGAGTGTGGAATCAGGAGAGTGTGGGATCAGGGGAGTGTGGGATCAGGGGAGTGTGGGATCAGGGGAGTGTGGGATCAGGGGAGTGTGGGATCAGGAGAGTGTGGGGTCAGGGGAGTGTGGGATCAGGAGAGACAGGGATCAGGAGAGTGTGGGATCAGGGGAGTATGGGATCAGGGGAGTATGGGATCAGGGGAGTTAGGGATCAGGGGAGTATGGGATCAGGAGAGTCAGGGATCAGGGGAGTATGGGATCAGGGGAGTATGGGATCAGGAGAGACTGGGATCAGGGGAGTGTGGGATCAGGGGAGTGTGGGATCAGGGGAGTATGGGATCAGGAGAGTGTGGGATCAGGGGAGTATTGGATCAGGAGAGTATTGGATCAGGAGAGTGTGGGATCAGGAGAGTGTGGGATCAGGGGAGTATTGGATCAGGAGAGTATTGGATCAGGAGAGTATTGGATCAGGAGAGTGTGGGATCAGGAGAGACAGGGATCAGGAGAGTGTGGGATCAGGGGAGTATGGGATCAGGGGAGTGTGGGATCAGGGGAATGTGGAATCAGGGGATTGTGGGATCAGGGGAGTTAGGGATCAGGAGAGTTAGGGATCAGGGGAGTGTGGGATCAGGGGAGTATGGGATCAGGGGAGACAGGGATCAGGGGAGTATGGGATCAGGGGAGTGTGGGATCAGGGGAGTTAGGGATCAGGGGAGTATGGGATCAGGAGAGTGTGGGATCAGGGGAGTGTGGGATCAGGGGAGTGTGGGATCAGGGGATTGTGGGATCAGGGGAGTGTGGGATCAGGGGAGTTAGTTATCAGGGGAGTATGGGATCAGTGGAGTGTGGGGTCAGGGGAGTGTGGGATCAGGGGAGTGTGGGATCAGGGGAGTTAGGGATCAGGGGAGTATGGGATCAGGAGAGTGTGGGATCAGGGGAGTGTGGGATCAGGGGAGTTAGGGATCAGGGGAGTATGGGATCAGGAGAGTGTGGGATCAGGAGAGTGTGGGATCAGGAGAGTCAGGGATCAGGGGAGTATGGGATCAGGGGAGTATGGGATCAGTAGAGTGTGGGGTCAGGGGAGTGTGGGGTCAGGGGAGTGTGGGATCAGGAGAGTCAGGGATCAGGGGAGTATGGGATCAGGAGAGTATGGGATCAGGAGAGTGTGGGGTCAGGAGAGTGTGGGATCAGGGGAGTATGGGATCAGGAGAGTCAGGGATCAGGGGAGTATGGGATCAGGGGAGTATGGGATCAGGGGAGTTAGGGATCAGGAGAGTGTGGGATCAGGAGAGTGTGGGATCAGGGGAGTGTGGGATCAGGGGAGTATGGGATCAGGAGTGTGTGGGGTCAGGAGAGTATGGGATCAGGAGAGTCAGGGATCAGGGGAGTATGGGATCAGGGGAGTATGGGATCAGGGGAGTATGGGATCAGGAGAGTGTGGGGTCGGGAGTGTGGGGTCAGGGGAGTGTGGGGTCAGGAGAGTATGGGATCAGGAGAGTGTGGGGTTAGGAGAGTATGGGATCAGTAGAGTGTGGGGTCAGGGGAGTGTGGGGTCAGGGGAGTATGGGATCATGGGAGTGTGGAATCAGGAGAGACAGGGATCAGGGGAGTATGGGATCAGGAGAGTCGGGGATCAGGGGAGTATGGGATCAGGGGAGTGTGGGATCAGGGGAGTTTGGGGTCAGGGGAGTGTGGGATCAGGGGAGTGTGGGATCAGGAGAGTATGGGATCAGTAGAGTGTGGGATCAGGGGAGTATGGGATCAGGAGGGTGTGGGATCAGGTGAGTGTTGGATCAGGAGAGACAGGGATCAGGAGAGTGTGGGATCAGGAGAGACAGGGATCAGGAGAGTGTGGGATCAGGGGAGTGTGGGATCAGGGGAGTGTGGGATCAGGGGAGTATTGGATCCGGAGATTATTGGATCAGGAGAGTATGGGATCAGGTGAGTGTGGGATCAGGGGATTAGGGATCAGGGGAGTATGGGATCAGGGGAGTGTGGGATCAGGGGAGTGTGGGATCAGGGGAGTGTGGGATCAGGAGAGTATTGGATCAGGAGAGTGTGGGATCAGGTGAGTGTGGGATCTGGGGAGTATGGGATCAGGGGAGTTTGGGATCAGGGGAGTGTGGGATCAGGGGAGTATGGGATCAGGAGAGTCAGGGATCAGGGGAGTATGGGATCAGGGGAGTTTGGGATCAGGGGAGTTAGGGATCAGGAAAGTGTGGGATCAGGAGAGTGGGATCAGGGGAGTATGGGATCAGGAGTGTGTGGGGTCAGGAGAGTATGGGATCAGGAGAGTATGGGATCAGGGGAGTATGGGATCAGAGGAGTATGGGATCAGGGGAGTATGGGATCAGGCGAGTGTGGGGTCAGGGGAGTGTGGGGTCAGGGGAGTGTGGGGTCAGGAGAGTATGGGATCAGGAGAGTGTGGGGTTAGGAGAGTGTGGTATCAGGGGAGTGTGGGATCAGGGGAGTGTGGGATCAGGGGAGTGTGGAATCAGTAGAGTGTGGGATCAGGGGAGTGTGGGATCAGGAGAGTGTGGGATCAGGGGAGTGTGGGATCAGCGGAGTTAGGGATCAGGGGAGTATGGGATCAGGAGAGTGTGGGGTCAGGAGAGTGTGGGATCAGGAGTGTCCGGGATCAGGGGAGTATGGGATCAGGAGAGTGTGGGGTCAGGAGAGTATGGGATCAGTCGAGTGTGGGGTCAGGGGAGTTAGGGATCAGGGGAGTATGGGATCAGGAGAGTGTGGGATCAGGGGAGTGTGGGATCAGGGGAGTGTGGGATCAGGGGAGTGTGGGATCAGGGGAGTTAGGGATCAGGGGAGTATGGGATCAGGAGAGTGTGGGATCAGGAGAGTGTGGGATCAGTAGAGTGTGGGATCAGGGGAGTGTGGGATCAGGGGATTGTGGGATCAGGGGAGTGTGGGATCAGGGGAGTTAGGGATCAGGGGAGTATGGGAACAGTGGAGTGTGGGGTCAGGGGAGTGTGGGGTCAGGGGAGTTATTGATCTGGGGATTTAGGGATCAGGGGAGTATGGGATCAGGAGAGTGTGGGATCAGGGGAGTTAGGGATCAGGGGAGTATGGGATCAGGAGAGTGTGGGATCAGGAGAGTGTGGGATCAGGAGAGTGTGGGATCAGGAGAGTCAGGGATCAGGGGAGTATGGGATCAGCAGAGTGTGGGGTTAGGGGAGTCTGGGGTCAGGGGAGTGTGGGATCAGGAGAGTCGGGGATCAGGGGAGTATGGGATCAGGGGAGTATGGGATCAGGGGAGTATGGGATCAGGAGAGTGTGGGGTCAGGAGAGTGTGGGGTCAGGGGAGTATGGGATCTGTAGTGTGTGGGATCAGGAGAGTACGGGATCAGGAGAGTATGGGATTGGGTGAGTGTGGGGTCAGGGGAGTGTGGGATCAGGAGACTGTGGGATCAGGGAAGTATGGGATCAGTAGTGTGTGGGATCAGGGGAGTATGGGATCAGGAGAGTGTGGGGTCAGGGGACTGTGGGATCAGGAGACTGTGGGATCAGGGGAGTATGGGATCAGGAGAGTGTGGGATCAGGGGAGTGTGGGATCAGGGGAGTGTGGGATCAGGGGAGTATGGGATCAGGAGGGTGTGGGATCAGGTGAGTGTGGGATCAGGAGAGACAGGGATTAGGGGAGTGTGGGATCAGGAGAGACAGGGATCAGGGGAGTGTGGGATGAGGGGAGTGTGGGATCAGCAGAGTGTGGGGTCAGGGGAGTGTGGGATCAGGAGAGACAGTGATCAGGAGAGTGTGGGATCAGGGGAGTGTGGGATCAGGGGAGACAGGGATCAGGAGAGTGTGGGATCAGCGGAGTGTGGGATCAGGAGAGTGTGGGATCAGGGGAGTGTGGGATCAGGGGAGTGTGGGATCAGGGGAGTATTGGATCCGGAGATTATTGGATCAGGAGAGTATGGGATCAGGTGAGTGTGGGATCAGGGGAGTTAGGGATCAGGAGAGTGTGGGATCAGGGGAGTGTGGGATCAGGGGAGTGTGGGATCAGGAGAGTATTGGATCAGGAGAGTGTGGGATCAGGTGAGTGTGGGATCTGGGGAGTATGGGATCAGGGGAGTTTGGGATCAGGGGAGTGTGGGATCAGGGGAGTTAGGGATCAGGAGAGTATGGGATCAGGGGAGTATGGGATCAGGGGAGTATGGGATCAGGAGAGTCAGGGATCAGGGGAGTATGGGATCAGGGGAGTATGGGATCAGGGGAGTTAGGGATCAGGAGAGTGTGGGATCAGGAGAGTGTGGGATCAGGTGAGTGTGGGATCAGGGGAGTTAGGGATCACGGGAGTATGGGATCAGGGGAGTATGGGATCAGGAGAGTCAGGGATCAGGGGAGTATGGGATCAGGGGAGTATGGGATCAGGGGAG
Source organism: Chiloscyllium punctatum (assembly GCF_047496795.1). NCBI lineage: Eukaryota > Metazoa > Chordata > Chondrichthyes > Orectolobiformes > Hemiscylliidae > Chiloscyllium > Chiloscyllium punctatum. The sequence goes on from NC_092739.1 coordinate 168,823,938, forward strand.
TTAGGGATCAGGAGAGTGTGGGATCAGGAGAGTGTGGGATCAGGGGAGTATGGGATCAGGAGTGTGTGGGGTCAGGAGAGTATGGGATCAGGAGAGTCAGGGATCAGGGGAGTATGGGATCAGGGGAGTATGGGATCAGGGGAGTATGGGATCAGCGGAGTGTGGGGTCAGGGGAGTGTGGGGTCAGGGGAGTGTGGGGTCAGGGGAGTGTGGGGTCAGGAGAGTATGGGATCAGGAGAGTGTGGGGTTAGGAGAGTGTGGAATCAGGAGAGTATGGGATCAGGAGAGTATGGGATCAGGGGAGTATGGGATCAGGGGAGTATGGGATCAGGGGAGTATGGGATCAGGGGAGTGTGGGTTCAGGGGAGTGTGGGGTCAGGGTGTGTGGGGTCAGGGGAGTGTGGGATCAGGGGAGTATGGGATCAGGAGTGTGTGGGGTCAGGAGAGTATGGGATCAGGAGAGTGTGGGATCAGGGGAGTATGGGATCAGGGGAGTATGGGATCAGGGGAGTTAGGGATCAGGGGAGTGTGGAATCAGTAGAGTGTGGGGTCAGGGGAGTGTGGAATCAGGAGAGACAGGGATCAGGGGAGTATGGGATCAGGAGAGTCGGGGATCAGGGGAGTATGGGATCAGGGGAGTGTGGGATCAGGGGAGTTTGGGGTCAGGGGAGTGTGGGATCAGGGGAGTGTGGGATCAGGGGAGTATGGGATCAGTAGAGTGTGGGATCAGGGGAGTATGGGATCAGGAGGGTGTGGGATCAGGTGAGTGTGGGATCAGGAGAGACAGGGTTCAGGGGAGTGTGTGATCAGGAGAGACAGGGATCAGGGGAGTGTGGGATCAGGGGAGTGTGGGATCAGGGGAGTAAGGGATCAGGGGAGTGTGGGATCAGGGGAGTGTGGGATCAGGGGAGTAAGGGATCAGCAGAGTGTGGGGTCAGGGGAGTGTGGAATCAGGAGAGACAGGGATCAGGAGAGTGTGGGATCAGGAGAGTGTGGGATCAGGGGAGTGTGGGATTAGGGGAGTATGGGATCAGGAGATTATGGGATCAGGGGAGTGTGGGATCAGGGGAGTATTGGATCCGGAGAGTATTGGATCAGGAGAGTATGGGATCAGGTGAGTGTGGGATCAGGGGAGTGAGGGATCAGGGGAGTTAGGGATCAGGAGAGTGTGGGATCAGGGGAGTGTGGGATCAGGGGAGTGTGGGATCAGGAGAGTGTGGGATCAGGGGACTATGGGATCAGGAGAGTATTGGATCAGGAGAGTGTGGGATCAGGTGAGTGTGGGATCAGGTGAGTGTGGGATCAGGGGAGTGTGGGATCAGGGGAGTGTGGGATCAGGGGAGTATGGGATGAGGAGAGTGTGGGATCAGGAGAGTATTGGATCAGGAGAGTGTGGGATCAGGGGAGTGTGGGATCAGGGGAGTAAGGGATCAGCAGAGTGTGGGGTCAGGGGAGTGTGGAATCAGGAGAGACAGGGATCAGGAGAGTGTGGGATCAGGGGAGTGTGGGATTAGGGGAGTATGGGATCAGGAGAGTATGGGATCAGGGGAGTGTGGGATCAGGGGAGTATTGGATCCGGAGAGTATTGGATCAGGAGAGTATGGGATCAGGTGAGTGTGGGATAAGGGGAGTGAGGGATCAGGGGAGTATGGAATCAGGGGAGTGTGGGATCAGGAGAGTGTGGGTTCAGGGGACTATGGGAATGGGATCAGGAGAGTATTGGATCAGGAGAGTGTGGGATCAGGTGAGTGTGGGATCAGGTGAGTGTGGGATCAGGGGAGTGTGGGATCAGGGGAGTGTGGGATCAGGGGAGTGTGGGATCAGGGCACTATGGGATCAGGAGAGTGTGGGATCAGGAGAGTATTGGATCAGGAGAGTGTGGGATCAGGTGAGTGTGGAATCAGGGGAGTGTGGGATCAGGGGAGTGTGCGATCAGGAGAGTGTGGGATCAGGGGAGTATGGGATCAGGGGAGTATGGGATCAGGGGAGTTAGGGCTCAGGGGAGTTAGGGATCAGGGGAGTGTGGGATCAGGAGAGTGTGGGATCAGGGGAGTATGGGATCAGGAGAGTGTGGGATCAGGGGAGTTAGGGATCAGGGGAGTGTGGGATCAGGAGAGTGTGTGATCAGGGGAGTATGGGATCAGGAGAGTGTGGGATCAGGGGTGTGTGGGATCAGGGGAGTGTGGGATCAGGGGAGTGTGGGATCAGGGGAGTGTGGGATCAGGAGAGTGTGGGATCAGGAGAGACAGGGATCAGGCGAGTGTGGGATCAGGAGAGACAGGGATCAGGGCAGTGTGGGATCAGGGGAGTATGGGATCAGGAGAGTGTGGGGTCAGGGGAGTGTGGAATCAGGAGAGTGTGGGATCAGGAGAGTGTGGGATCAGGGGAGTGTGGGATCAGGGGAGTGTGGGATCAGGGGAGTATTGGATCAGGAGAGTATTGGATCAGGAGAGTGTGGGATCAGGAGAGTGTGGGATCAGGGGAGTATTGGATCAGGAGAGTATTGGATCAGGAGAGTATTGGATCAGGAGAGTGTGGTATCAGGGGAGTATGGGATCAGGAGAGTATGGGATCAGTAGAGTGTGGGATCAGGGGAGTATGGGATCAGCAGAGTGTGGGATCAGGGGAGTATGGGATCAGGAGATTGTGGGATCAGGGGAGTGTGGGATCAGGGGAGTATGGGATCAGGAGATTGTGGGATCAGGGGAGTGTGGGATCAGGGGAGTATGGGATCAGTGGAGTTAGGGATCAGGAGAGTATGGGATCAGGGGAGTGTGGGATCAGGGGAGTGTGGGATCACGGGAGTATGGGATCAGGAGAGTATTGGATCAGGAGAGGATTGGATCAGGAGAGGATTGGATCAGGAGAGTATGGGATCAGGTGAGTGTGGGATCAGGAGAGACAGGGATCAGGGGAGTATGGGATCAGGTGAGTGTGGGATCAGGAGAGACAGGGATCAGGAGAGTGTGGGATCAGGGGAGTGTGGGATCAGGGGAGTGTGGGATCAGGAGAGTGTGGGATCAGGGGAGTATGGGATCAGGGGAGTATGGGATCAGGGGAGTTAGGGATCAGGGGAGTATGGGATCAGGAGAGTGTGGGATCAGGGGAGTTAGGGATCAGGGGAGTATGGGATCAGGAGAGTGTGGGATCAGGGGAGTATGGGATCAGGAGAGTGTGGGATCAGGGGAATTAGGGATCAGGGGAGTATGGGATCAGGAGAGTGTGGGATCAGGGGAATTAGGGATCAGGGGAGTATGGGATCAGGGGAGTATGCGATCAGGGGAGTCAGGGATCAGGAGAGTGTGGGATCAGGGGAGTGTGGGATCAGGGGAGTGTGGGATCAGGAGAGTGTGGGATCAGGGGAGTATGGGATCAGGTGAGTGTGGGATCAGGGGAGTGTGGGATCTGGGGAGTGTGGGATCAGGGGAGTGTGGGATCAGGGCAGTATGGGATCAGGAGAGTGTGGGATCAGGAGAGTATTGGATCAGGAGAGTGTGGGATCAGGTGAATGTGGAATCAGGAGAGACAGGGATCAGGGGAGTGTGGGATAAGGGGAGTGTGGGATCAGGAGAGTGTGGGATCAGGAGAGTGTGGGATCAGGGGAGTGTGGGATCAGGGGAGTGTGGGATCAGGGGAGTGTGGGATCAGGGGAGTGTGGGATCAGGGGAGTAAGGGATCAGCAGAGTGTGGGGTCAGGGGAGACAGGGATCAGGGGAGTGTGGGATCAGGGGAGACAGGGATCAGGGGAGTGTGGAATCAGGAGAGACAGGGATCAGGAGAGTGTGCGATCAGGGGAGTGTGGGATTAGGGGAGTATGGGATCAGGGGAGTGTGGGATCAGGGGAGTATTGGATCCGGAGAGTATTGGATCAGGAGAGTATGGGATCAGGTGAGTGTGGGATAAGGGGAGTGAGGGATCAGGGGAGTATGGAATCAGGGGAGTGTGGGATCAGGAGAGTGTGGGATCAGGGGAGTATGGGATCAGGGGAGTATGGGATCAGGGTAGTTAGGGCTCAGGGGAGTTAGGGATCAGGGGAGTGTGGGATCAGGAGAGTGTGGGATCAGGGGAGTATGGGATCAGGAGAGTGTGGGATCAGGGGAGTTAGGGATCAGGGGAGTATGGGATCAGGAGAGTGTGTGATCCGGGGAGTATGGGATCAGGAGAATATGGGATCAGGAGAGTGTGGGATCAGGGGTGTGTGGGATCAGGGGAGTGTGGGATCAGGGGATTGTGGGATCAGGGGAGTGTGGGATCAGGAGAGTGTGGGATCAGGAGAGACAGGGATCAGGCGAGTGTGGGATCAGGAGAGACAGGGATCAGGGGAGTGTGGGATCAGGGGAGTATGGGATCAGGGGAGTGTGGGATCAGGGGAGTATGGGATCAGGAGAGTGTGGGGTCAGGGGAGTGTGGGGTCAGGGGAGTGTGGGATCAGGGGAGTATGGGATCAGCGGAGTATGGGATCAGGGGAGTTAGGGATCAGGGGAGTTAGGGATCAGCGGAGTATGGGATCAGGGAGTTAGGGATCAGGAAAGTTAGGGATCAGGGGAGTGTGGGATCAGGAGAGTATGGGATCAGTAGAGTGTGGGATCAGGGGAGTCAGGGATCAGGTGAGTGTGGAATCAGGAGAGACAGGGATCAGGGGAGTGTGGGATCAGGGGAGTGTGGGATCAGGGGAGTGTGGGATCAGGAGAGTGTGGGATCAGGGGAGTGTGGGATCAGGGGAGTATGGGATCAGGGGAGTTAGGGATGAGGGGAGTATGGGATCAGGAGAGTGTGGGATCAGGAGAGTGTGGGATCAGGAGTGTCTGGGATCAGGGGAGTATGGGATCAGGGAATATGGCATCAGGAGAGTGTGGGGTCAGGAGAGTATGGGATCAGTAGAGTGTGGGGCCAGGGGAGTGTGGGGTCAGGGGAGTGTGGGATCAGGGGAGTTAGGGATCAGGAGAGTGTGGGATCAGGAGAGTATTGGATCAGGAGAGTATGGGATCAGTAGAGTGTGGGGTCAGGGGAGCGTGGGGTCAGGGGAGCGTGGGATCAGGGGAGTGTGGAATCAGGAGAGTGTGGGATCAGGAGAGTGTGGGATCAGGGGAGTGTGGGATCAGGGGAGTGTGGGATCAGGGGAGTGTGGGATCAGGAGAGTGTGGGGTCAGGGGAGTGTGGGATCAGGAGAGACAGGGATCAGGAGAGTGTGGGATCAGGGGAGTATGGGATCAGGGGAGTATGGGATCAGGGGAGTTAGGGATCAGGGGAGTATGGGATCAGGAGAGTCAGGGATCAGGGGAGTATGGGATCAGGGGAGTATGGGATCAGGAGAGACTGGGATCAGGGGAGTGTGGGATCAGGGGAGTGTGGGATCAGGGGAGTATGGGATCAGGAGAGTGTGGGATCAGGGGAGTATTGGATCAGGAGAGTATTGGATCAGGAGAGTGTGGGATCAGGAGAGTGTGGGATCAGGGGAGTATTGGATCAGGAGAGTATTGGATCAGGAGAGTATTGGATCAGGAGAGTGTGGGATCAGGGGAGTATGGGATCAGGAGAGTATGGGATCAGTAGAGTGTGGGATCAGGGGAGTATGGGATCAGCAGAGTGTGGGATCAGGGGAGTATGGGATCAGGAGATTGTGGGATCAGGGGAGTGTGGGATCAGTGGAGTATGGGATCAGGGGAGTTAGGGATCAGGAGAGTATGGGATCAGGGGAGTATGGGATCAGGGGAGTATGGGATCAGGGGAGTGTGGGGTCAGGGGAGTGTGGGGTCAGGGGAGTGTGGGGTCAGGGGAGTGTGGGGTCAGGAGAGTATGGGATCAGGAGAGTGTGGGGTTAGGAGAGTGTGGAATCAGGAGAGTATGGGATCAGGAGAGTATGGGATCAGGGGAGTATGGGATCAGGGGAGTATGGGATCAGGAGTGTGTGGGGTCAGGAGAGTATGGGATCAGGAGAGTCAGGGATCAGGGGAGTATGGGATCAGGGGAGTATGGGATCAGGGGAGTATGGGATCAGGGGAGTGTGGGGTCAGGGGAGTGTGGGGTCAGGGTGTGTGGGGTCAGGGGAGTGTGGGATCAGGGGAGTATGGGATCAGGAGTGTGTGGGGTCAGGAGAGTATGGGATCAGGAGAGTCTGGGATCAGGGGAGTATGGGATCAGGGGAGTATGGGATCAGGGGAGTTAGGGATCAGGAGAGTGTGGGATCAGTAGAGTGTGGGGTTAGGAGAGTGTGGAATCAGGAGAGTATGGGATCAGGAGAGTATGGGATCAGGGGAGTATGGGATCAGGGGAGTATGGGATCAGGAGTGTGTGGGGTCAGGAGAGTATGGGATCAGGAGAGTCAGGGATCAGGGGAGTATGGGATCAGGGGAGTATGGGATCAGGGGAGTATGGGATCAGGGGAGTGTGGGTTCAGGGGAGTGTGGGGTCAGGGTGTGTGGGGTCAGGGGAGTGTGGGATCAGGGGAGTATGGGATCAGGAGTGTGTGGGGTCAGGAGAGTATGGGATCAGGAGAGTATGGGATCAGTAGAGTGTGGGGTCAGGGGAGCGTGGGATCAGGGGAGTATGGGATCAGGGGAGTATGGGATCAGGGGAGTTAGGGATGAGGGGAGTATGGGATCAGGAGAGTGTGGGATCAGGAGAGTGTGGGATCAGGAGTGTCTGGGATCAGGGGAGTATGGGATCAGGGGAGTATGGGATCAGGGGAGTATGGCATCAGGAGAGTGTGGGGTCAGGAGAGTATGGGATCAGTAGAGTGTGGGGCCAGGGGAGTGTGGGGTCAGGGGAGTGTGGGATCAGGGGAGTTAGGGATCAGGAGAGTGTGGGATCAGGAGAGTATTGGATCAGGAGAGTATGGGATCAGTAGAGTGTGGGGTCAGGGGAGCGTGGGGTCAGGGGAGCGTGGGATCAGGGGAGTGTGGAATCAGGAGAGTGTGGGATCAGGGGAGTGTGGGATCAGGGGAGTGTGGGATCAGGGGAGTGTGGGATCCGGAGAGTGTGGGGTCAGGGGAGTGTGGGATCAGGAGAGACAGGGATCAGGAGAGTGTGGGATCAGGGGAGTATGGGATCAGGGGAGTATGGGATCAGGGGAGTTAGGGATCAGGGGAGTATGGGATCAGGAGAGTCAGGGATCAGGGGAGTATGGGATCAGGGGAGTATGGGATCAGGAGAGACTGGGATCAGGGGAGTGTGGGATCAGGGGAGTGTGGGATCAGGGGAGTATGGGATCAGGAGAGTGTGGGATCAGGGGAGTATTGGATCAGGAGAGTATTGGATCAGGAGAGTGTGGGATCAGGAGAGTGTGGGATCAGGGGAGTATTGGATCAGGAGAGTATTGGATCAGGAGAGTATTGGATCAGGAGAGTGTGGGATCAGGGGAGTATGGGATCAGGAGAGTATGGGATCAGTAGAGTGTGGGATCAGGGGAGTATGGGATCAGCAGAGTGTGGGATCAGGGGAGTATGGGATCAGGAGATTGTGGGATCAGGGGAGTGTGGGATCAGGGGAGTATGGGATCAGGGGAGTTAGGGATCAGGAGAGTATGGGATCAGGGGAGTATGGGATCAGGGGAGTATGGGATCAGGGGAGTGTGGGGTCAGGGGAGTGTGGGGTCAGGGGAGTGTGGGGTCAGGGGAGTGTGGGGTCAGGAGAGTATGGGATCAGGAGAGTGTGGGGTTAGGAGAGTGTGGAATCAGGAGAGTATGGGATCAGGAGAGTATGGGATCAGGGGAGTATGGGATCAGGGGAGTATGGGATCAGGAGTGTGTGGGGTCAGGAGAGTATGGGATCAGGAGAGTCAGGGATCAGGGGAGTATGGGATCAGGGGAGTATGGGATCAGGGGAGTATGGGATCAGGGGAGTGTGGGGTCAGGGGAGTGTGGGGTCAGGGTGTGTGGGGTCAGGGGAGTGTGGGATCAGGGGAGTATGGGATCAGGAGTGTGTGGGGTCAGGAGAGTATGGGATCAGGAGAGTCTGGGATCAGGGGAGTATGGGATCAGGGGAGTATGGGATCAGGGGAGTTAGGGATCAGGAGAGTGTGGGATCAGTAGAGTGTGGGGTTAGGAGAGTGTGGAATCAGGAGAGTATGGGATCAGGAGAGTATGGGATCAGGGGAGTATGGGATCAGGGGAGTATGGGATCAGGAGTGTGTGGGGTCAGGAGAGTATGGGACCAGGAGAGTCAGGGATCAGGGGAGTATGGGATCAGGGGAGTATGGGATCAGGGGAGTTAGGGATCAGGAGAGTGTGGGATCAGTAGAGTGTGGGGTCAGGGGAGTGTGGAATCAGGAGAGACAGGGATCAGGGGAGTATGGGATCAGGAGAGTCGGGGATCAGGGGAGTGTGGGATCAGGGGAGTATGGGATCAGGGGAGTGTGGGATCAGGGGAGTTTGGGGTCAGGGGAGTGTGGGATCAGGGGAGTGTGGGATCAGGGGAGTATGGGATCAGTAGAGTGTGGGATCAGGGGAGTATTGGATCAGGAGGGTGTGGGATCAGGTGAGTGTGGGATCAGGAGAGACAGGGATCAGGGGAGTGTGTGATCAGGAGAGACAGGGATCAGGGGAGTGTGGGATCAGGGGAGTGTGGGATCAGGGGAGTAAGGGATCAGCAGAGTGTGGGGTCAGGGGAGTGTGGAATCAGGAGAGACAGGGATCAGGAGAGTGTGGGATCAGGAGAGTGTGGGGTCAGGGGAGTGTGGAATCAGGAGAGACAGGGATCAGGGGAGTGTGGGATCAGGAGAGTGTGGGATCAGGGGAGTGTGGGATAAGGGGAGTATGGTATCAGGAGATTATGGGATCAGGGGAGTGTGGGATCAGGGGAGTATTGGATCCGGAGAGTATTGGATCAGGAGAGTATGGGATCAGGTGAGTGTGGGATCAGGGGAGTGAGGGATCAGGGGAGTTAGGGATCAGGAGAGTGTGGGATCAGGGGAGTGTGGGATCAGGGGAGTGTGGGATCAGGAGAGTGTGGGATCAGGGGACTATGGGATCAGGAGAGTATTGGATCAGGTGAGTGTGGGATCAGGTGAGTGTGGGATCAGGGGAGTGTGGGATCAGGGGAGTGTGGGATCAGGGGAGTGTGGGATCAGGGGAGTATGGGATCAGGAGAGTTAGGGATCAGGGGAGTATGGGATCAGGAGAGTGTGGGATCAGGGGAGTTAGGGATCAGGGGAGTATGGGATCAGGAGAGTGTGGGATCAGGGGAGTATGGGATCAGGAGAGTGTAGGATCAGGGGAATTAGGGATCAGGGGAGAATGGGATCAGGAGAGTGTGGGATCAGGGGAATTAGGGATCAGGGGAGTATGGGATCAGGGGAGTATGCGATCAGGGGAGTCAGGGATCAGGAGAGTGTGGGATCAGGGGAGTGTGGGATCAGGGGAGTGTGGGATCAGGAGAGTGTGGGATCAGGGGAGTATGGGATCAGGTGAGTGTGAGATCAGGGGAGTGTGGGATCAGGGGAGTGTGGGATCAGGGCAGTATGGGATCAGGAGAGTGTGGGATCAGGAGAGTATTGGATCAGGAGAGTGTGGGATCAGGTGAATGTGGAATCAGGAGAGACAGGGATCAGGGGAGTGTGGGATCAGGGGAGTGTGGGATCAGGAGAGTGTGGGATCAGGAGAGTGTGGGATCAGGGGAGTGTGGGATCAGGGGAGTGTGGGATTAGGGGAGTATGGGATCAGGGGAGTGTGGGATCAGGGGAGTATTGGATCCGGAGAGTATTGGATCAGGAGCGTATGGGATCAGGTGAGTGTGGGATAAGGGGAGTGAGGGATCAGGGGAGTATGGAATCAGGGGAGTGTGGGATCAGGAGAGTGTGGGTTCAGGGGACTATGGGAATGGGATCAGGAGAGTATTGGATGAGGAGAGTGTGGGATCAGGTGAGTGTGGGATCAGGGGAGTGTGGTATCAGGGGAGTGTGGGATCAGGGCAGTATGGGATCAGGAGAGTGTGGGATCAGGAGAGTATTGGATCAGGAGAGTGTGGGATCAGGTGAGTGTGGAATCAGGGGAGTGTGGGATCAGGGGAGTGTGCGATCAGGAGAGTGTGGGATCAGGGGAGTATGGGATCAGGGGAGTATGGGATCAGGGGAGTTAGGGCTCAGGGGAGTTAGGGATCAGGGGAGTGTGGGATCAGGAGAGTGTGGGATCAGGGGAGTATGGGATCAGGAGAGTGTGGGATCAGGGGAGTTAGGGATCAGGGGAGTATGGGATCAGGAGAGTGTGTGATCCGGGGAGTATGGGATCAGGAGAATATGGGATCAGGAGAGTGTGGGATCAGGGGAGTGTGGGATCAGGGGAGTGTGGGATCAGGGGAGTGTGGGATCAGGAGAGTGTGGGATCAGGAGAGACAGGGATCAGGCGAGTGTGGGATCAGGAGAGACAGGGATCAGGGGAGTGTGGGATCAGGGGAGTATGGGATCAGGGGAGTGTGGGATCAGGGGAGTATGGGATCAGGAGAGTGTGGGGTCAGGGGAGTGTGGGGTCAGGGGAGTGTGGGATCAGGGGAGTATGGGATCAGCGGAGTATGGGATCAGGGGAGTTAGGGATCAGGGGAGTTAGGGATCAGGGGAGTATGGGATCAGGGAGTTAGGGATCAGGAGAGTTAGGGATCAGGGGAGTGTGGGATCAGGAGAGTCTGGGATCAGTAGAGTGTGGGATCAGGGGAGTATGGGATCAGGTGAGTGTGGAATCAGGAGAGACAGGGATCAGGGGAGTGTGGGAACAGGGGAGTGTGGGATCAGGGGAGTGTGGGATCAGGAGAGTGTGGGATCAGGAGAGTGTGGGATCAGGGGAGTATGGGATCAGGGGAGTATGGGATCAGGGGAGTTAGGGATGAGGGGAGTATGGGATCAGGAGAGTGTGGGATCAGGAGAGTGTGGGATCAGGAGTGTCTGGGATCAGGGGAGTATGGGATCAGGGGAGTATGGGATCAGGGGAGTATGGCATCAGGAGAGTGTGGGGTCAGGAGAGTATGGGATCAGTAGAGTGTGGGGCCAGGGGAGTGTGGGGTCAGGGGAGTGTGGGATCAGGGGAGTTAGGGATCAGGAGAGTGTGGGATCAGGAGAGTATTGGATCAGGAGAGTATGGGATCAGTAGAGTGTGGGGTCGGGAGCGTGGGGTCAGGGGAGCGTGGGATCAGGGGAGTGTGGGATCAGGAGAGTGTGGGATCAGGGGAGTGTGGGATCAGGGGAGTGTGGGATCAGGGGAGTGTGGGATCAGGAGAGTGTGGGGTCAGGGGAGTGTGGGATCAGGAGAGACAGGGATCAGGAGAGTGTGGGATCAGGGGAGTATGGGATCAGGGGAGTATGGGATCCGGGGAGTTAGGGATCAGGGGAGTATGGGATCAGGAGAGTCAGGGATCAGGGGAGTATGGGATCAGGGGAGTATGGGATCAGGAGAGACTGGGATCAGGGGAGTGTGGGATCAGGGGAGTGTGGGATCAGGGGAGTATGGGATCAGGAGAGTGTGGGATCAGGGGAGTATTGGATCAGGAGAGTATTGGATCAGGAGAGTGTGGGATCAGGAGAGTGTGGGATCAGGGGAGTATTGGATCAGGAGAGTATTGGATCAGGAGAGTATTGGATCAGGAGAGTGTGGGATCAGGGGAGTATGGGATCAGGAGAGTATGGGATCAGTAGAGTGTGGGATCAGGGGAGTATGGGATCAGCAGAGTGTGGGATCAGGGGAGTATGGGATCAGGAGATTGTGGGATCAGGGGAGTGTGGGATCAGGGGAGTATGGGATCAGGGGAGTTAGGGATCAGGAGAGTATGGGATCAGGGGAGTATGGGATCAGGGGAGTATGGGATCAGGGGAGTGTGGGGTCAGGGGAGTGTGGGGTCAGGAGAGTATGGGATCAGGAGAGTGTGGGGTTAGGAGAGTGTGGAATCAGGAGAGTATGGGATCAGGAGAGTATGGGATCAGGGGAGTATGGGATCAGGGGAGTATGGGATCAGGAGTGTGTGGGATCAGGAGAGACAGGGATCAGGCGAGTGTGGGATCAGGAGAGACAGGGATCAGGCGAGTGTGGGATCAGGAGAGTATGGGATCAGGAGAGTGTGGGGTTAGGAGAGTGTGGAATCAGGAGAGTATGGGATCAGGAGAGTATGGGATCAGGGGAGTATGGGATCAGGGGAGTATGGGATCAGGAGTGTGTGGGATCAGGAGAGACAGGGATCAGGCGAGTGTGGGATCAGGAGAGACAGGGATCAGGCGAGTGTGGGATCAGGGGAGTATGGGATCAGGAGAGTGTGGGGTCAGGGGAGTGTGGAATCAGGAGAGTGTGGGATCAGGGGAGTGTGGGATCAGGAGAGTGTGGGATCAGGAGAGACAGGGATCAGGCGAGTGTGGGATCAGGAGAGACAGGGATCAGGGCAGTGTGGGATCAGGGGAGTATGGGATCAGGAGAGTGTGGGGTCAGGGGAGTGTGGAATCAGGAGAGTGTGGGATCAGGAGAGTGTGGGATCAGGGGAGTGTGGGATCAGGGGAGTGTGGGATCAGGGGAGTATTGGATCAGGAGAGTATTGGATCAGGAGAGTATGGGATCAGGAGATTGTGGGATCAGGGGAGTGTGGGATCAGGGGAGTATGGGATCAGGGGAGTTAGGGATCAGGAGAGTATGGGATCAGGGGAGTATGGGATCAGGGGAGTATGGGATCAGGGGAGTGTGGGGTCAGGGGAGTGTGGGGTCAGGAGAGTATGGGATCAGGAGAGTGTGGGGTTAGGAGAGTGTGGAATCAGGAGAGTATGGGATCAGGAGAGTATGGGATCAGGGGAGTATGGGATCAGGGGAGTATGGGATCAGGAGTGTGTGGGATCAGGAGAGACAGGGATCAGGCGAGTGTGGGATCAGGAGAGACAGGGATCAGGCGAGTGTGGGATCAGGGGAGTATGGGATCAGGAGAGTGTGGGGTCAGGGGAGTGTGGAATCAGGAGAGTGTGGGATCAGGGGAGTGTGGGATCAGGAGAGTGTGGGATCAGGAGAGACAGGGATCAGGCGAGTGTGGGATCAGGAGAGACAGGGATCAGGGCAGTGTGGGATCAGGGGAGTATGGGATCAGGAGAGTGTGGGGTCAGGGGAGTGTGGAATCAGGAGAGTGTGGGATCAGGAGAGTGTGGGATCAGGGGAGTGTGGGATCAGGGGAGTGTGGGATCAGGGGAGTATTGGATCAGGAGAGTATTGGATCAGGAGAGTGTGGGATCAGGAGAGTGTGGGATCAGGGGAGTATTGGATCAGGAGAGTATTGGATCAGGAGAGTATTGGATCAGGAGAGTGTGGGATCAGGGGAGTATGGGATCAGGAGAGTATGGGATCAGTAGAGTGTGGGATCAGGGGAGTATGGGATCAGCAGAGTGTGGGATCAGGGGAGTATGGGATCAGGAGATTGTGGGATCAGGGGAGTGTGGGATCAGGGGAGTATGGGATCAGTGGAGTTAGGGATCAGGAGAGTATGGGATCAGGGGAGTGTGGGATCAGGGGAGTGTGGGATCACGGGAGTATGGGATCAGGAGAGTATTGGATCTGGAGAGGATTGGATCAGGAGAGGATTGGATCAGGAGAGTATGGGATCAGGTGAGTGTGGGATCAGGAGAGACAGGGATCAGGGGAGCATGGGATCAGGTGAGTGTGGGATCAGGAGAGACAGGGATCAGGAGAGTGTGGGATCAGGGGAGTGTGGGATCAGGGGAGTGTGGGATCAGGAGAGTGTGGGATCAGGGGAGTATGGGATCAGGGGAGTATGGGATCAGGGGAGTTAGGGATCAGGGGAGTATGGGATCAGGAGAGTGTGGGATCAGGGGAGTTAGGGATCAGGGGAGTATGGGATCAGGAGAGTGTGGGATCAGGGGAGTATGGGATCAGGAGAGTGTGGGATCAGGGGAATTAGGGATCAGGGGAGTATGGGATCAGGAGAGTGTGGGATCAGGGGAATTAGGGATCAGGGGAGTATGGGATCAGGGGAGTATGGGATCAGGGGAGTCAGGGATCAGGAGAGTGTGGGATCAGGGGAGTGTGGGATCAGGGGAGTGTGGGATCAGGAGAGTGTGGGATCAGGTGAGTGTGGGATCAGGGGAGTGTGGGATCAGGGGAGTGTGGGATCAGGGGAGTGTGGGATCAGGGCAGTATGGGATCAGGAGAGTGTGGGATCAGGAGAGTATTGGATCAGGAGAGTGTGGGATCAGGTGAATGTGGAATCAGGAGAGACAGGGATCAGGGGAGTGTGGGATCAGGGGAGTGTGGGATCAGGGGAGTGTGGGATCAGGGGAGTGTGGGATCAGGGGAGTAAGGGATCAGCAGAGTGTGGGGTCAGGGGAGTGTGGAATCAGGAGAGACAGGGATCAGGAGAGTGTGCGATGAGGGGAGTGTGGGATTAGGGGAGTATGGGATCAGGGGAGTGTGGGATCAGGGGAGACAGGGATCAGGGGAGTATGGGATCAGGGGAGTGTGGGATCAGGGGAGTATTGGATCCGGAGAGTATTGGATCAGGAGAGTATGGGATCAGGTGAGTGTGGGATAAGGGGAGTGAGGGATCAGGGGAGTATGGAATCAGGGGAGTGTGGGATCAGGAGAGTGTGGGTTCAGGGGACTATGGGAATGGGATCAGGAGAGTATTGGATCAGGAGAGTGTGGGATCAGGTGAGTGTGGGATCAGGGGAGTGTGGTATCAGGGGAGTGTGGGATCAGGGCAGTATGGGATCAGGAGAGTGTGGGATCAGGAGAGTATTGGATCAGGAGAGTGTGGGATCAGGTGAGTGTGGAATCAGGGGAGTGTGGGATCAGGGGAGTGTGCGATCAGGAGAGTGTGGGATCAGGGGAGTATGGGATCAGGGGAGTATGGGATCAGGGGAGTTAGGGCTCAGGGGCGTTAGGGATCAGGGGAGTGTGGGATCAGGAGAGTGTGGGATCAGGGGAGTATGGGATCAGGAGAGTGTGGGATCAGGGGAGTTAGGGATCAGGGGAGTATGGGATCAGGAGAGTGTGTGATCCGGGGAGTATGGGATCAGGAGAATATGGGATCAGGAGAGTGTGGGATCAGGGGAGTGTGGGATCAGGGGAGTGTGGGATCAGGGGAGTGTGGGATCAGGGGAGTGTGGGATCCGGAGAGTGTGGGATCAGGAGAGACAGGGATCAGGCGAGTGTGGGATCAGGAGAGACAGGGATCAGGGGAGTGTGGGATCAGGGGAGTATGGGATCAGGGGAGTGTGGGATCAGGGGAGTATGAGATCAGGAGAGTGTGGGGTCAGGGGAGTGTGGGGTCAGGGGAGTGTGGGATCAGGGGAGTATGGGATCAGCGGAGTATGGGATCAGGGGAGTTAGGGATCAGGGGAGTTAGGGATCAGGGGAGTATGGGATCAGGGAGTTAGGGATCAGGAGAGTTAGGGATCAGGGGAGTGTGGGATCAGGAGAGTATGGGATCAGTAGA
Source organism: Chiloscyllium punctatum (assembly GCF_047496795.1). Taxonomy (NCBI): domain Eukaryota; kingdom Metazoa; phylum Chordata; class Chondrichthyes; order Orectolobiformes; family Hemiscylliidae; genus Chiloscyllium; species Chiloscyllium punctatum. The sequence goes on from NC_092739.1 coordinate 168,839,337, forward strand.
GTGTGGGATCAGGGGAGTATGGGATCAGGTGAGTGTGGAATCAGGAGAGACAGGGATCAGGGGAGTGTGGGATCAGGGGAGTGTGGGATCAGGGGAGTTTGGGGTCAGGGGAGTGTGGGATCAGGAGAGTGTGGGATCAGGAGAGTGTGGGATCAGGGGAGTATGGGATCAGGGGAGTATGGGATCAGGGGAGTTAGGGATGAGGGGAGTATGGGATCAGGAGAGTGTGGGATCAGGAGAGTGTGGGATCAGGAGTGTCTGGGATCAGGGGAGTATGGGATCAGGGGAGTATGGGATCAGGGGAGTATGGCATCAGGAGAGTGTGGGGTCAGGAGAGTATGGGATCAGTAGAGTGTGGGGCCAGGGGAGTGTGGGGTCAGGGGAGTGTGGGATCAGGGGAGTTAGGGATCAGGAGAGTGTGGGATCAGGAGAGTATTGGATCAGGAGAGTATGGGATCAGTAGAGTGTGGGGTCAGGGGAGCGTGGGGTCAGGGGAGCGTGGGATCAGGGGAGTGTGGAATCAGGAGAGTGTGGGATCAGGAGAGTGTGGGATCAGGGGAGTGTGGGATCAGGGGAGTGTGGGATCAGGGGAGTGTGGGATCAGGAGAGTGTGGGGTCAGGGGAGTGTGGGATCAGGAGAGACAGGGATCAGGAGAGTGTGGGATCAGGGGAGTATGGGATCAGGGGAGTATGGGATCAGGGGAGTTAGGGATCAGGGGAGTATGGGATCAGGAGAGTCAGGGATCAGGGGAGTATGGGATCAGGGGAGTATGGGATCAGGAGAGACTGGGATCAGGGGAGTGTGGGATCAGGGGAGTGTGGGATCAGGGGAGTATGGGATCAGGAGAGTGTGGGATCAGGGGAGTATTGGATCAGGAGAGTATTGGATCAGGAGAGTGTGGGATCAGGAGAGTGTGGGATCAGGGGAGTATTGGATCAGGAGAGTATTGGATCAGGAGAGTATTGGATCAGGAGAGTGTGGGATCAGGGGAGTATGGGATCAGGAGAGTATGGGATCAGTAGAGTGTGGGATCAGGGGAGTATGGGATCAGCAGAGTGTGGGATCAGGGGAGTATGGGATCAGGAGATTGTGGGATCAGGGGAGTGTGGGATCAGGGGAGTATGGGATCAGGGGAGTTAGGGATCAGGAGAGTATGGGATCAGGGGAGTGTGGGATCAGGGGAGTGTGGGATCACGGGAGTGTGGGATCAGGAGAGTATTGGATCAGGAGAGGATTGGATCAGGAGAGGATTGGATCAGGAGAGTATGGGTTCAGGTGAGTGTGGGATCAGGAGAGACAGGGATCAGGGGAGTATGGGATCAGGTGAGTGTGGGATCAGGAGAGACAGGGATCAGGAGAGTGTCGGATCAGGGGAGTGTGGGATCAGGGGAGTGTGGGATCAGGAGAGTGTGGGATCAGGGGAGTATGGGATCAGGGGAGTATGGGATCAGGGGAGTATGGGATCAGGAGAGTGTGGGATCAGGGGAGTATGGGATCAGGGGAGTATGGGATCAGGGGAGTTAGGGATCAGGGGAGTATTGGATCAGTAGAGTATTGGATCAGGAGAGTAATGGATCAGGAGAGTATTGGATCAGGTGAGTGTGGGATCAGGAGAGACAGGGATCAGGAGAGTGTGGGATCAGGGGAGTGTGGGATCAGGGGAGTGTGGGATCAGGAGTGTGTGGGATCAGGGGAGTATGGGATCAGGGGAGTATGGGATCAGGGGAGTTAGGGATCAGGGGAGTATGGGATCAGGAGAGTGTGGGATCAGGGGAGTATGGGATCAGGAGTGTGTGGGATCAGGGGAATTTGGGATCAGGGGAGTATGGGATCAGGAGAGTGTGGGATCAGGGGAATTAGGGATCAGGGGAGTATGGGATCAGGAGAGTGTGGGATCAGGAGAGTGTGGGATCAGGAGAGTCAGGGATCAGGGGAGTATGGGATCAGCAGAGTGTGGGGTTAGGGGAGTGTGCGGTCAGGGGAGTGTGGGATCAGGAGAGTCGGGGATCAGGGGAGTATGGGATCAGGGGAGTATGGGATCAGGAGAGTGTGGGGTCAGGAGAGTGTGGGGTCAGGGGAGTATGGGATCAGGAGAGTTTGGGATCGGGTGAGTGTGGGGTCAGGGGAGTGTGGGATCAGGAGACTGTGGGATCAGGGGAGTATGGGATTAGTAGTGTGTGGGATCAGGGGAGTATGGGATCAGGAGAGTGTGGGGTCAGGGGACTGTGGGATCAGGAGACTGTGGGATCAGGGGAGTATGGGATCAGTAGTGTGTGGGATCAGGGGAGTATGGGATCAGGAGGGTGTGGGATCAGGTGAGTGTGGGATCAGGAGAGACAGGGATTAGGGGAGTGTGGGATCAGGAGAGACAGGGATCAGGGGAGTGTGGGATGAGGGGAGTGTGGGATCAGCAGAGTGTAGGGTCAGGGGAGTGTGGGATCAGGAGAGACAGGGATCAGGAGAGTGTGGGATCAGGGGAGTGTGGGATCAGGGGAGTGTGGGATCAGGAGCGTATGGGATCAGGGGAGTTAGGGATCAGGAGAGTGTGGGATCAGGAGAGTATTGGATCAGGAGAGTATGGGATCAGTAGAGTGTGGGGTCAGGGGAGCGTGGGGTCAGGGGAGCGTGGGATCAGGGGAGTGTGGGATCAGGAGAGTGTGGGATGAGGGGAGTGTGGGATCAGGGGAGTGTGGGATCAGGGGAGTGTGGGATCAGGAGAGTGTGGGGTCAGGGGAGTGTGGGATCAGGAGAGACAGGGATCAGGAGAGTGTGGGATCAGGGGAGTATGGGATCAGGGGAGTATGGGATCAGGGGAGTTAGGGATCAGGGGAGTATGGGATCAGGAGAGTCAGGGATCAGGGGAGTATGGGATCAGGGGAGTATGGGATCAGGAGAGACTGGGATCAGGGGAGTGTGGGATCAGGGGAGTGTGGGATCAGGGGAGTATGGGATCAGGAGAGTGTGGGATCAGGGGAGTATTGGATCAGGAGAGTATTGGATCAGGAGAGTGTGGGATCAGGAGAGTGTGGGATCAGGGGAGTATTGGATCAGGAGAGTATTGGATCAGGAGAGTATTGGATCAGGAGAGTGTGGGATCAGGGGAGTATGGGATCAGGAGAGTATGGGATCAGTAGAGTGTGGGATCAGGGGAGTATGGGATCAGCAGAGTGTGGGATCAGGGGAGTATGGGATCAGGAGATTGTGGGATCAGGGGAGTGTGGGATCAGGGGAGTATGGGATCAGGGGAGTTAGGGATCAGGAGAGTATGGGATCAGGGGAGTGTGGGATCAGGGGAGTGTGGGATCACGGGAGTGTGGGATCAGGAGAGTATTGGATCAGGAGAGGATTGGATCAGGAGAGGATTGGATCAGGAGAGTATGGGTTCAGGTGAGTGTGGGATCAGGAGAGACAGGGATCAGGGGAGTATGGGATCAGGTGAGTGTGGGATCAGGAGAGACAGGGATCAGGAGAGTGTCGGATCAGGGGAGTGTGGGATCAGGGGAGTGTGGGATCAGGAGAGTGTGGGATCAGGGGAGTATGGGATCAGGGGAGTATGGGATCAGGGGAGTATGGGATCAGGAGAGTGTGGGATCAGGGGAGTATGGGATCAGGGGAGTATGGGATCAGGGGAGTTAGGGATCAGGGGAGTATTGGATCAGTAGAGTATTGGATCAGGAGAGTAATGGATCAGGAGAGTATTGGATCAGGTGAGTGTGGGATCAGGAGAGACAGGGATCAGGAGAGTGTGGGATCAGGGGAGTGTGGGATCAGGGGAGTGTGGGATCAGGAGTGTGTGGGATCAGGGGAGTATGGGATCAGGGGAGTATGGGATCAGGGGAGTATGGGATCAGGGGAGTTAGGGATCAGGAGAGTGTGGGATCAGGGGAGTATGGGATCAGGAGTGTGTGGGATCAGGGGAATTTGGGATCAGGGGAGTATGGGATCAGGAGAGTGTGGGATCAGGGGAATTAGGGATCAGGGGAGTATGGGATCAGGAGAGTGTGGGATCAGGAGAGTGTGGGATCAGGAGAGTCAGGGATCAGGGGAGTATGGGATCAGCAGAGTGTGGGGTTAGGGGAGTGTGCGGTCAGGGGAGTGTGGGATCAGGAGAGTCGGGGATCAGGGGAGTATGGGATCAGGGGAGTATGGGATCAGGAGAGTGTGGGGTCAGGAGAGTGTGGGGTCAGGGGAGTATGGGATCAGGAGAGTTTGGGATCGGGTGAGTGTGGGGTCAGGGGAGTGTGGGATCAGGAGACTGTGGGATCAGGGGAGTATGGGATTAGTAGTGTGTGGGATCAGGGGAGTATGGGATCAGGAGAGTGTGGGGTCAGGGGACTGTGGGATCAGGAGACTGTGGGATCAGGGGAGTATGGGATCAGTAGTGTGTGGGATCAGGGGAGTATGGGATCAGGAGGGTGTGGGATCAGGTGAGTGTGGGATCAGGAGAGACAGGGATTAGGGGAGTGTGGGATCAGGAGAGACAGGGATCAGGGGAGTGTGGGATGAGGGGAGTGTGGGATCAGCAGAGTGTAGGGTCAGGGGAGTGTGGGATCAGGAGAGACAGGGATCAGGAGAGTGTGGGATCAGGGGAGTGTGGGATCAGGGGAGTGTGGGATCAGGAGCGTATGGGATCAGGGGAGTTAGGGATCAGGAGAGTGTGGGATCAGGAGAGTATTGGATCAGGAGAGTATGGGATCAGTAGAGTGTGGGGTCAGGGGAGCGTGGGGTCAGGGGAGCGTGGGATCAGGGGAGTGTGGGATCAGGAGAGTGTGGGATGAGGGGAGTGTGGGATCAGGGGAGTGTGGGATCAGGGGAGTGTGGGATCAGGAGAGTGTGGGGTCAGGGGAGTGTGGGATCAGGAGAGACAGGGATCAGGAGAGTGTGGGATCAGGGGAGTATGGGATCAGGGGAGTATGGGATCAGGGGAGTTAGGGATCAGGGGAGTATGGGATCAGGAGAGTCAGGGATCAGGGGAGTATGGGATCAGGGGAGTATGGGATCAGGAGAGACTGGGATCAGGGGAGTGTGGGATCAGGGGAGTGTGGGATCAGGGGAGTATGGGATCAGGAGAGTGTGGGATCAGGGGAGTATTGGATCAGGAGAGTATTGGATCAGGAGAGTGTGGGATCAGGAGAGTGTGGGATCAGGGGAGTATTGGATCAGGAGAGTATTGGATCAGGAGAGTATTGGATCAGGAGAGTGTGGGATCAGGGGAGTATGGGATCAGGAGAGTATGGGATCAGTAGAGTGTGGGATCAGGGGAGTATGGGATCAGCAGAGTGTGGGATCAGGGGAGTATGGGATCAGGAGATTGTGGGATCAGGGGAGTGTGGGATCAGCGGAGTTTGGGATCAGGGGAGTTAGGGATCAGGAGAGTATGGGATCAGGGGAGTCTGGGATCAGGAGAGACAGGGATCAGGGGAGTATGGGATCAGGTGAGTGTGGGATCAGGAGAGACAGGGATCAGGAGAGTGTGGGATCAGGGGAGTGTGGGATCAGGGGAGTGTGGGATCAGGAGAGTATGGGATCAGGGGAGTATGGGATCAGGGGAGTATGGGATCAGGAGAGTGTGGGATCAGGGGAGTATGGGATCAGGGGAGTATGGGATCAGGGGAGTTAGGGATCAGGGGAGTATTGGATCAGTAGAGTATTGGATCAGGAGAGTAATGGATCAGGAGAGTATGGGATCAGGGGAATTAGGGATCAGGGGAGTATGGGATCAGGAGAGTGTGGGATCAGGGGAATTAGGGATCAGGGGAGTATGGGATCAGGAGAGTGTGGGATCAGGAGAGTGTGGGATCAGGAGAGTCAGGGATCAGGGGAGTATGGGATCAGCAGAGTGTGGGGTTAGCGGAGTGTGGTGTCAGGGGAGTGTGGGATCAGGAGAGTCGGGGATCAGGGGAGTATGGGATCAGGGGAGTATGGGATCAGGGGAGTATGGGATCAGGGGAGTATGGGATCAGGAGAGTGTGGGGTCAGGAGAGTGTGGGGTCAGGGGAGTATGGGATCTGTAGTGTGTGGGATCAGGAGAGTACGGGATCAGGAGAGTTTGGGATCGGGTGAGTGTGGGGTCAGGGGAGTGTGGGATCAGGAGACTGTGGGATCAGGGGAGTATGGGATCAGTAGTGTGTGGGATCAGGGGAGTATGGGATCAGGAGGGTGTGGGATCAGGTGAGTGTGGGATCAGGAGAGACAGGGATTAGGGGAGTGTGGGATCAGGAGAGACAGGGATCAGGGGAGTGTGGGATGAGGGGAGTGTGGGATCAGCAGAGTGTGGGATCAGGGGAGTGTGGGATCAGGGGAGTGTGGGATCAGGGGAGTATTGGATCCGGAGATTATTGGATCAGGAGAGTATGGGATCAGGGGAGTTAGGGATCAGGAGAGTGTGGGATCAGGAGAGTGTGGGATCAGGAGAGTATTGGATCAGGTGAGTGTGGGATCAGGTGAGTGTGGGATCTGGAGAGTATGGGATCAGGGGAGTTTGGGATCAGGGGAGTATGGGATCAGGGGAGTATGGGATCAGGGGAGTATGGGATCAGGGGAGTGTGCGATCAGGGGAGTTAGGGCTCAGGGGAGTTAGGGATCAGGGGAGTGTGGGATCAGGAGAGTGTGGGATCAGGGCAGTGTGGGATCAGGAGAGTATTGGATCAGGAGAGTGTGGGATCAGGTGAGTGTGGAATCAGGGGAGTGTGGGATCAGGGGAGTGTGCGATCAGGGGAGTTAGGGCTCAGGGGAGTTAGGGATCAGGGGAGTGTGGGATCAGGAGAGTGTGGGATCAGGGGAGTATGGGATCAGGAGAGTGTGGGATCAGAGGAGTTAGGGATCAGGGGAGTGTGGGTTCAGGAGAGTGTGTGATCAGGGGAGTATGGGATCAGGAGAGTGTGGGATCAGGGGTGTGTGGGATCAGGGGAGTGTCGGATCAGGGGAGTGTGGGATCAGGGGAGTGTGGGATCAGGGGAGTGCGGGATCAGGAGAGTGTGGGATCAGGAGAGACAGGGATCAGGCGAGTGTGGGATCAGGAGAGACAGGGATCAGGGGAGTGTGGGATCAGGGGAGTATGGGATCAGGAGAGTGTGGGGTCAGGGGAGTGTGGGATCAGGAGAGTGTGGGGTCAGGGGAGTGTGGGATCAGGGGAGTATGGGATCAGGGGAGTATGGGATCAGGGGAGTTAGGGATCAGGGGAGTTAGGGATCAGGGGAGTATGGGATCAGGGGAGTTAGGGATCAGGAGAGTTAGGGATCAGGGGAGTGTGGGATCAGGAGAGTATGGGATCAGTAGAGTGTGGAATCAGGGGAGTATGGGATCAGGTGAGTGTGGAATCAGGAGAGACAGGGATCAGGGGAGTGTGGGAACAGGGGAGTGTGGGATCAGGGGAGTGTGGGATCAGGGGAGTGTGGGATCAGGAGAGTGTGGGATCAGGGGAGTATGGGATCAGGGGAGTATGGGATCAGGGGAGTTAGGGATGAGGGGAGTATGGGATCAGGAGAGTGTGGGATCAGGAGAGTGTGGGATCAGGAGTGTCAGGGATCAGGGGAGTATGGGATCAGGAGAGTGTGGGATCAGGAGAGTGTGGGATCAGGAGAGTGTGGGATCAGGAGTGTCAGGGATCAGGGGAGTATGGGATCAGGGGAGTATGGGATCAGGGGAGTATGGCATCAGGAGAGTGTGGGGTCAGGAGAGTATGGGATCAGTAGAGTGTGGGGTCAGGGGAGTGTGGGGTCAGGGGAGTGTGGGATCAGGGGAGTTAGGGATCAGGAGAGTGTGGGATCAGGAGAGTATGGGATCAGTAGAGTGTGGGGTCAGGGGAGCGTGGGGTCAGGGGAGCGTGGGATCAGGGCAGTGTGGAATCAGGAGAGTGTGGGATCAGGGGAGTGTGGGATCAGGGGAGTGTGGGATCAGGGGAGTGTGGGATCAGGGGAGTGTGGGATCAGGAGAGTGTGGGGTCAGGGGAGTGTGGGATCAGGAGAGACAGGGATCAGGAGAGTGTGGGATCAGGGGAGTATGGGATCAGGGGAGTATGGGATCAGGGGAGTTAGGGATCAGGGGAGTATGGGATCAGGAGAGTCAGGGATCAGGGGAGTATGGGATCAGGGGAGTATGGGATCAGGAGAGACTGGGATCAGGGGAGTGTGGGATCAGGAGAGACAGGGATCAGGGGAGTGTGGGATCAGGGGAGTATAGGATCAGGAGAGTGTGGGATCAGGGGAGTATTGGATCAGGAGAGTATTGGATCAGGAGAGTGTGGGATCAGGAGAATGTGGGATCAGGGGAGTATTGGATCAGGAGAGTATTGGATCAGGAGAGTGTGGGATCAGGGGAGTATGGGATCAGGAGAGTATGGGATCAGTAGAGTGTGGGATCAGGGGAGTATGGGATCAGCAGAGTGTGGGATCAGGGGAGTATGGGATCAGGAGATTGTGGGATCAGGGGAGTGTGGGATCAGGGGAGTATGGGATCAGGGGAGTTAGGGATCAGGAGAGTATGGGATCAGGGGAGTGTGGGATCAGGGGAGTGTGGGATCACGGGAGTATGGGATCAGGAGAGTATTGGATCAGGTGAGGATTGGATCAGGAGAGGATTGGATCAGGAGAGTATGGGATCAGGTGAGTGTGGGATCAGGAGAGACAGGGATCAGGGGAGTATGGGATCAGGTGAGTTTGGGATCAGGAGAGACAGGGATCAGGAGAGTGTGGGATCAGGGGAGTGTGGGATCAGGGGAGTGTGGGATCAGGAGAGTGTGGGATCAGGGGAGTATGGGATCAGGGGAGTATGGGATCAGGGGAGTTAGGGATCAGGGGAGTATGGGATCAGGAGAGTGTGGGATCAGGGGAGTTAGGGATCAGGGGAGTATGGGATCAGGAGAGTGTGGGATCAGGGGAGTATGGGATCAGGAGAGTGTGGGATCAGGGGAATTAGGGATCAGGGGAGTATGGGATCAGGAGAGTGTGGGATCAGGGGAATTAGGGATCAGGGGAGTATGGGATCAGGAGAGTGTGGGATCAGGGGAGTGTGGGATCAGGGGAGTGTGGGATCAGGGGAGTATGGGATCAGGAGAGTGTGGGATCAGGAGAGTGTGGGATCAGGTGAGTGTGGGATCAGGTGAGTGTGGGATCAGGGGAGTGTGGGATCAGGGAGTGTGGGATCAGCGGAGTGTGGGATCAGGGCAGTATGGGATCAGGAGAGTGTGGGATCAGGAGAGTATTGGATCAGGAGAGTGTGGGATCAGGTGAATGTGGAATCAGGAGAGACAGGGATCAGGGGAGTGTGGGATCAGGGGAGTGTGGGATCAGGAGAGTGTGGGATCAGGAGAGTGTGGGATCAGGGGAGTGTGGGATCAGAGGAGTGTGGGATCAGGGGAGTGTGGGATCAGGGGAGTAAGGGATCAGCAGAGTGTGGGGTCAGGGGAGTGTGGAATCAGGAGAGACAGGGATCAGGAGAGTGTGGGATCAGGGGAGTGTGGGATTAGGGGAGTATGGGATCAGGGGAGTATGGGATCAGGGGAGTATTGGATCCGGAGAGTATTGGATCAGGAGAGTATGGGATCAGGTGAGTGTGGGATAAGGGGAGTGAGGGATCAGGGGAGTATGGAATCAGGGGAGTGTGGGATCAGGAGAGTGTGGGTTCAGGGGACTATGGGAATGGGATCAGGAGAGTATTGGATCAGGAGAGTGTGGGATCAGGTGAGTGTGGGATCAGGGGAGTGTGGGATCAGGGGAGTGTGGGATCAGGGGAGTGTGGGATCAGGGCAGTATGGGATGAGGAGAGTGTGGGATCAGGAGAGTATTGGATCAGGAGAGTGTGGGATCAGGTGAGTGTGGAATCAGGGGAGTGTGGGATCAGGGGAGTGTGCGATCAGGAGAGTGTGGGATCAGGGGAGTATGGGATCGGAGGAGTATGGGATCAGGGGAGTTAGGGCTCAGGGGAGTTAGGGATCAGGGGACTGTGGGATCAGGAGAGTGTGGGATCAGGGGAGTATGGGATCAGGAGAGTGTGGGATCAGGGGAGTTAGGGATCAGGGGAGTATGGGATCAGGAGAGTGTGTTATCAGGGGAGTATGGGATCAGGAGAGACAGGGATCAGGCGAGTGTGGGATCAGGAGAGACAGGGATCAGGGGAGTGTGGGATCAGGGGAGTATGGGATCAGGAGAGTGTGGGGTCAGGGGAGTGTGGGATCAGGAGAGTGTGGGGTCAGGGGAGTGTGGGATCAGGGGAGTATGGGATCAGGGGAGTATGGGATCAGGGGAGTTAGGGATCAGGGGAGTTAGGGATCAGGGGAGTATGGGATCAGGGGAGTTAGGGATCAGGAGAGTTAGGGATCAGGGGAGTGTGGGATCAGGAGAGTATGGGATCAGTAGAGTGTGGGATCAGGGGAGTATGGGATCAGGTGAGTGTGGAATCAGGAGAGACAGGGATCAGGGGAGTGTGGGAACGGGAGTGTGGGATCAGGGGAGTGTGGGATCAGGGGAGTGTGGGATCAGGAGAGTGTGGGATCAGGGGAGTATGGGATCAGGGGAGTATGGGATCAGGGGAGTTAGGGATGAGGGGAGTATGGGATCAGGAGAGTGTGGGATCAGGAGAGTGTGGGATCAGGAGTGTCAGGGATCAGGGGAGTATGGGATCAGGGGAGTGTGGGGTCAGGGGAGTGTGGGGTCAGGGGAGTGTGGGATCAGGAGAGTATGGGATCAGGGGAGTGTGGGATCAGGAGAGTGTGGGATCAGGAGAGTGTGGGATCAGGGGAGTGTGGGATCAGGGGAGTGTGGGATCAGGAGAGTGTGGGATCAGGGGAGTGTGGGATCAGGAGAGTGTGGGGTCAGGGGAGTGTGGGATCAGGAGAGACAGGGATCAGGAGAGTGTGGGATCAGGGGAGTATGGGATCAGGGGAGTATGGGATCAGGGGAGTTAGGGATCAGGGGAGTATGGGATCAGGAGAGTCAGGGATCAGGGGAGTATGGGATCAGGGGAGTATGGGATCAGGAGAGACTGGGATCAGGGGAGTGTGGGATCAGGGGAGTGTGGGATCAGGGGAGTATGGGATCAGGAGAGTGTGGGATCAGGGGAGTATTGGATCAGGAGAGTATTGGATCAGGAGAGTGTGGGATCAGGAGAGTGTGGGATCAGGGGAGTATTGGATCAGGAGAGTATTGGATCAGGAGAGTATTGGATCAGGAGAGTGTGGGATCAGGGGAGTATGGGATCAGGAGAGTATGGGATCAGTAGAGTGTGGGATCAGGGGAGTATGGGATCAGCAGAGTGTGGGATCAGGGGTGTGTGGGATCAGGAGAGTGTGGGATCAGGAGAGTATGGGATCAGGGGAGTATGGGATCAGGAGAGTATGGGATCAGGAGAGTATGGGATCAGTAGAGTGTGGGATCAGGAGAGTGTGGGATCAGGGGAGTGTGGGATCAGGGGTGTGTGGGATCAGGAGAGTGTGGGATCAGGGGAGTGTGGGATCAGGAGAGACAGGGATCAGGGGAGTGTGGGATCAGGGGAGTGTGGGGTCAGGGGAGTGTGGGATCAGGGGAGTTAGGGATCAGGAGAGTGTGGGATAAGGAGAGTATTGAATCAGGAGAGTATGGGATCAGTAGAGTGTGGGGTCAGGGGTGTGTGGGATCAGGAGAGTGTGGGATCAGGAGAGTATGGGATCAGTAGAGTGTGGGGTCAGGGGAGTGTGGGATCAGGGGAGTTAGGGATCAGGGGAGTGTGGGATCAGGGGAGTGTGGAATCAGGAGAGTGTGGGATCAGGAGAGTGTGGGATCAGGAGAGTGTGGGATCAGGGGAGTGTGGGATCAGGGGAGTGTGGGATTTGGGGCGTGTGGGATCAGGGTAGTGTGGGATCAGGGGAGTATGGGATCAGGAGAGTGTGGGGTCAGGGGAGTGTGGGATCAGGAGAGACAGGGATCAGGAGAGTGTGGGATCAGGGGAGTATGGGATCAGGGGAGTTAGGGATCAGGGGAGTCAGGGATCAGGAGAGTCAGGGATCAGGGGAGTATGGGATCAGGGGAGTATGGGATCAGGAGAGACAGGGATCAGGGGAGTATTGGATCAGGAGAGTATTGGATCAGGAGAGTATTGGATCAGGAGAGTGTGGGATCAGGGGAGTATTGGATCAGGAGAGTATTGGATCCGGAGAGTGTGGGATCTGGGGAGTATGGGATCAGGAGAGTGTGGGATCAGTAGAGTGTGGGATCAGGGGAGTATGGGATCAGCAGAGTGTGGGATCAGGGGAGTATGGGATCAGGAGAGTATTGGATCAGGAGAGTGTGGGATCAGGGGACTATGGGATCAGGAGAGTATTGGATCAGGAGAGTATTGGATCAGGAGAGTGTGGGATCAGGTGAGTGTGGGATCAGGAGAGACAGGGATCAGGGGAGTGTGGGATCAGGGGAGTGTGGGATCAGGGGAGTGTGGGATCAGGAGAGTGTGGGGTCAGGGGAGTGTGGGATCAGGAGAGTGTGGGATCAGGAGAGTGTGGGATCAGGGGAGTTAGGGATCAGGGGAGTGTGGGATCAGGGGAGTGTGGGATCAGGGGAGTGTGGGATCAGGGGAGTATGGGATCAGGAGAGACAGGGATCAGGGGAGTGTGGGATCTGGGGAGTGTGGGATCAGGGGAGTATGGGATCAGGAGAGTATGGGATCAGGAGAGTGTGGGAAAAGGGGAGTATTGGATCCGGAGAGTATTGGATCAGGAGAGTATGGGATCAGGTGAGTGTGGGATCAGGGCAGTTTGGGATCAGGGGAGTATGGGATCAGGGGAGTTAGGGATCAGGAGAGTGTGGGATCAGGGGAGTGTGGGATCAGGAGAGTGTGGGATCGGGGGACTATGGGATCAGGAGAGTATTGGATCAGGAGAGTGTGGGATCAGGGGAGTGTGGGATCAGGGGAGTGTGGGATCAGGGGAGTGTGGGATCAGGAGAGTGTGGGATCAGGGGAGTATGGGATCAGGAGAGTGTGGGGTCAGGGGCGTGTGGGATCAGGAGAGACAGGGATCAGGAGAGTGTTGGATCAGGGGAGTATGGGATCAGGGGAGTTAGGGATCAGGGGAGTATGGGATCAGGAGAGTCAGGGATCAGGGGAGTATGGGATCAGGGGAGTATGGGATCAGGAGAGACAGGGATCAGGGGAGTGTGGGATCAGGGGAGTGTGGGATCAGGGGAGTATGGGATCAGGAGAGTGTGGGATCAGGGGAGTATTGGATCAGTAGAGTATTGGATCAGGAGAGTAATGGATCAGGAGAGTGTGGGATCAGGGGAGTATTGGATCAGGAGAGTATTGGATCAGGAGAGTATTGGACCAGGAGAGTGTGGGATCAGGGGAGTATGGGATCAGGGGAGTGTGGGATCAGGGGAGTTAGGGATCAGGGGAGTGTGGGATCAGGGGAGTGTGGAATCAGGAGAGTGTGGGATCAGGAGAGTGTGGGATCAGGAGAGTGTGGGATCAGGGGAGTGTGGGATCAGGGGAGTGTGGGATTTGGGGCGTGTGGGATCAGGGTAGTGTGGGATCAGGGGAGTATGGGATCAGGAGAGTGTGGGGTCAGGGGAGTGTGGGATCAGGAGAGACAGGGATCAGGAGAGTGTGGGATCAGGGGAGTATGGGATCAGGGGAGTTAGGGATCAGGGGAGTCAGGGATCAGGAGAGTCAGGGATCAGGGGAGTATGGGATCAGGGGAGTATGGGATCAGGAGAGACAGGGATCAGGGGAGTATTGGATCAGAAGAGTATTGGATCAGGAGAGTATTGGATCAGGAGAGTGTGGGATCAGGGGAGTATTGGATCAGGAGAGTATTGGATCAGGAGAGTGTGGGATCTGGGGAGTATGGGATCAGGAGAGTGTGGGATCAGTAGAGTGTGGGATCAGGGGAGTATGGGATCAGCAGAGTGTGGGATCAGGGGAGTATGGGATCAGGAGAGTATTGGATCAGGAGAGTGTGGGATCAGGGGACTATGGGATCAGGAGAGTATTGGATCAGGAGAGTATTGGATCAGGAGAGTGTGGGATCAGGTGAGTGTGGGATCAGGAGAGACAGGGATCAGGGGAGTGTGGGATCAGGGGAGTGTGGGATCAGGGGAGTGTGGGATCAGGGGAGTATGGGATCAGGAGAGTGTGGGGTCAGGGGAGTGTGGGATCAGGAGAGTGTGGGATCAGGAGAGTGTGGGATCAGGGGAGTTACGGATCAGGGGAGTGTGGGATCAGGGGAGTGTGGGATCAGGGGAGTGTGGGATCAGGGGAGTATGGGATCAGGAGAGACAGGGATCAGGGGAGTGTGGGATCTGGGGAGTGTGGGATCAGGGGAGTATGGGATCAGGAGAGTATGGGATCAGGGGAGTATGGGATCAGGTGAGTATGGGATCAGAAGAGTTTGGGATCAGGGGAGTGTGGGATCAATGGAGTGTGGGATCAGGGAAGTGTGGGATCAGGGGAGTGTGGGATCAGGAGAGTGTGGGATCAGGGGAGTATGGGATCAGGAGAGTATGGGATCAGGAGAGTGTGGGAAAAGGGGAGTATTGGATCCGGAGAGTATTGGATCAGGAGAGTATGGGATCAGGTGAGTGTGGGATCAGGGCAGTTTGGGATCAGGGGAGTATGGGATCAGGGGAGTTAGGGATCAGGAGAGTGTGGGATCAGGGGAGTGTGGGATCAGGAGAGTGTGGGATCGGGGGACTATGGGATCAGGAGAGTATTGGATCAGGAGAGTGTGGGATCAGGGGAGTGTGGGATCAGGGGAGTGTGGGATCAGGAGAGTGTGGGATCAGGGGAGTATGGGATCAGGAGAGTGTGGGGTCAGGGGAGTGTGGGATCAGGAGAGACAGGGATCAGGAGAGTGTTGGATCAGGGGAGTATGGGATCAGGGGAGTTAGGGATCAGGGGAGTATGGGATCAGGAGAGTCAGGGATCAGGGGAGTATGGGATCAGGGGAGTATGGGATCAGGAGAGACAGGGATCAGGGGAGTGTGGGATCAGGGGAGTGTGGGATCAGGGGAGTATGGGATCAGGAGAGTGTGGGATCAGGGGAGTATTGGATCAGTAGAGTATTGGATCAGGAGAGTAATGGATCAGGAGAGTGTGGGATCAGGGGAGTATTGGATCAGGAGAGTATTGGATCAGGAGAGTATTGGACCAGGAGAGTGTGGGATCAGGGGAGTATGGGATCAGGGGAGTGTGGGATCAGGGGAGTTAGGGATCAGGGGAGTGTGGGATCAGGGGAGTGTGGAATCAGGAGAGTGTGGGATCAGGAGAGTGTGGGATCAGGAGAGTGTGGGATCAGGGGAGTGTGGGATCAGGGGAGTGTGGGATTTGGGGCGTGTGGGATCAGGGGAGTATGGGATCAGGAGAGTGTGGGGTCAGGGGAGTGTGGGATCAGGAGAGACAGGGATCAGGAGAGTGTGGGATCAGGGGAGTATGGGATCAGGGGAGTTAGGGATCAGGGGAGTCAGGGATCAGGAGAGTCAGGGATCAGGGGAGTATGGGATCAGGGGAGTATGGGATCAGGAGAGACAGGGATCAGGGGAGTATTGGATCAGAAGAGTATTGGATCAGGAGAGTATTGGATCAGGAGAGTGTGGGATCAGGGGAGTATTGGATCAGGAGAGTATTGGATCAGGAGAGTGTGGGATCTGGGGAGTATGGGATCAGGAGAGTGTGGGATCAGTAGAGTGTGGGATCAGGGGAGTATGGGATCAGCAGAGTGTGGGATCAGGGGAGTATGGGATCAGGAGAGTATTGGATCAGGAGAGTGTGGGATCAGGGGACTATGGGATCAGGAGAGTATTGGATCAGGAGAGTATTGGATCAGGAGAGTGTGGGATCAGGTGAGTGTGGGATCAGGAGAGACAGGGATCAGGGGAGTGTGGGATCAGGGGAGTGTGGGATCAGGGGAGTGTGGGATCAGGGGAGTATGGGATCAGGAGAGTGTGGGGTCAGAGGAGTGTGGGATCAGGAGAGTGTGGGATCAGGAGAGTGTGGGATCAGGGGAGTTAGGGATCAGGGGAGTGTGGGATCAGGGGAGTGTGGGATCAGGGGAGTGTGGGATCAGGGGAGTATGGGATCAGGAGAGACAGGGATCAGGGGAGTGTGGGATCTGGGGAGTGTGGGATCAGGGGAGTATGGGATCAGGTGAGTATGGGATCAGAAGAGTTTGGGATCAGGGGAGTGTGGGATCAATGGAGTGTGGGATCAGGGAAGTGTGGGATCAGGGGAGTGTGGGATCAGGAGAGTGTGGGATCAGGGGAGTATGGGATCAGGAGAGTATGGGATCAGGAGAGTGTGGGAAAAGGGGAGTATTGGATCCGGAGAGTATTGGATCAGGAGAGTATGGGATCAGGTGAGTGTGGGATCAGGGCAGTTTGGGATCAGGGGAGTATGGGATCAGGGGAGTTAGGGATCAGGAGAGTGTGGGATCAGGGGAGTGTGGGATCAGGAGAGTGTGGGATCGGGGGACTATGGGATCAGGAGAGTATTGGATCAGGAGAGTGTGGGATCAGGGGAGTGTGGGATCAGGGGAGTGTGGGATCAGGAGAGTGTGGGATCAGGGGAGTATGGGATCAGGAGAGTGTGGGGTCAGGGGAGTGTGGGATCAGGAGAGACAGGGATCAGGAGAGTGTTGGATCAGGGGAGTTTGGGATCAGGGGAGTTAGGGATCAGGGGAGTATGGGATCAGGAGAGTCAGGGATCAGGGGAGTATGGGATCAGGGGAGTATGGGATCAGGAGAGACAGGGATCAGGGGAGTGTGGGATCAGGGGAGTGTGGGATCAGGGGAGTATGGGATCAGGAGAGTGTGGGATCAGGGGAGTATTGGATCAGTAGAGTATTGGATCAGGAGAGTAATGGATCAGGAGAGTGTGGGATCAGGGGAGTATTGGATCAGGAGAGTATTGGATCAGGAGAGTATTGGACCAGGAGAGTGTGGGATCAGGGGAGTATGGGATCAGGAGAGTATGGGATCAGTAGAGTGTGGGATCAGGGGAGTATGGGATCAGCAGAGTGTGGGTTCAGGGGAGTATGGGATCAGGAGAGTATTGGATCTGGTGAGTGTGGGATCAGGGGAGTGTGGGATCAGGAGAGTATTGGATCTGGTGAGTGTGGGATCAGGAGAGTGTGGGATCAGGAGAGTGTGGGATCAGGGGAGTATGGGATCAGGGGAGTTAGGGATCAGGAGAGTATGGGATCAGGGGAGTGTGGGATCAGGGGAGTGTGGGATCACGGGAGTGTGGGATCAGGAGAGTGTGGGATCAGGGGAGTATGGGATCAGGGGAGTATGGGATCAGGGGAGTTAGGGATCAGGAGAGACAGGGATCAGGGGAGTATGGGATCAGGTGAGTGTGGGATCAGGGGAGTGTGGGATCAGGGGAGTGTGGGATCAGGGGAGTGTGGGATCAGGAGAGTGTGGGATCAGGGGAGTATGGGATCAGGGGAGTATGGGATCAGGGGAGTTAGGGATCAGGGGAGTATGGGATCAGGAGAGTTTGGGATCAGGGGAGTATGGGATCAGGAGAGTGTGGGATCAGGGGAGTTAGGGATCAGGGGAGTGTGGGATCAGGGGAGTATGGGATCAGGAGAGTGTGGGATCAGGGGAGTATGGGATCAGGAGAGTGTGGGATCAGGGGAGTGTGGGATCAGGAGAGTGTGGGATCAGGGGAGTATGGGATCAGGAGAGTGTGGGATCAGGAGAGTATTGGATCTGGGGAGTGTGGGATCAGGAGAGTGTGGGATCAGGAGAGTATGGGATCAGGAGAGTGTGGGATCAATGGAGTGTGGGATCAGAGAAGTGTGGGATCAGGGGAGTGTGGGATCAGGAGAGTGTGGGATCAGGGGAGTATGGGATCAGGAGAGTGTGGGATTAGGCGAGTGTGGGAAAAGGGGAGTTAGGGATCCGGAGAGTATGGGATCAGGGGAGTGTGAGATCAGGGGAGTGTGGGATCAGGAGAGTGTGGGATCAGGGAAATATGGGATCAGGAGAGTATTGGATCAGGAGAGTGTGGGATCAGTGGAGTGTGGGATCAGGTGAGTGTGGGATCAGGAGAGACAGGGATCAGGGGTGTGTGTGATCAGGGGAGTGTGGGATCAGGGGAGTGTGGGATCAGGGGAGTATGGGATCAGGAGAGTGTGGTGTCAGGGGAGTCTGGGATCAGGAGAGTGTGGGATCAGGAGAGTGTGGGATCAGGGGAGTATGTGATCAGGGGAGTTAGGGATCAGGGGAGTGTGGGATCAGGGGAGTGTGGGATCAGGGGAGTATGGGATCAGGAGAGACAGGGATCAGGGGAGTGTGGGATCAGGGGAGTGTGGGATCAGGCGAGTGTGGGATCAGGGGAGTATGGGATCAGGGGAGTATGGGATCAGGGGAGTGTGGGTTCAGGGGAGTATTGGATCCGGAGAGTATTGGATCAGGAGAGTATGGGATCAGGTGAGTGTGGGATCAGGGGAGTTTGGGATCAGGGGAGTATGGGATCAGGGGAGTTAGGGATCAGGAGAGTGTGGGATCAGGGGAGTGTGGGATCAGGAGTGTGTGGGATCGGGGGACTATGGGATGAGGAGAGTATTGGATCAGGAGAGTATTGGATCAGGAGAGTGTGGGATCAGGGGAGTGTGGGATCAGGGGAGTGTGGGATCAGGAGAGTGTGGGGTCAGGGGAGTGTGGGATCAGGAGAGACAGGGATCAGGAGAGTGTGGGATCAGGGGAGTGTGGGATCAGGGGAGTGTGGGATCAGGAGAGACAGGGATCAGGGGAGTGTGGGATCAGGGGAGTGTGGGATCAGGGGAGTATGGGATCAGGAGAGTATGGGATCAGGGGAGTATGGGATCAGGAGAGTATGGGATCAGGTGAGTATGGGATCAGTAGAGTTTGGGATCAGGCGAGTGTGGGATCAATGGGTTTGGGATCAGGGAAGTGTGGGATCAGGGGAGTGTGGGATCAGGAGAGTGTGGGATCAGGGGAGTATGGGATCAGGTGAGTATGGGATCAGGAGAGTGTGGGAAAAGGGGAGTATTGGATCCGGAGAGTATTGGATCAGGAGAGTATGGGATCAGGTGAGTGTGGGATCAGGGCAGTTTGGGATCAGGGGAGTATGGGATCAGGGGAGTTAGGGATCAGGAGAGTGTGGGATCAGGGGAGTGTGGGATCAGGAGAGTGTGGGATCGGGGGAGTATGGGATCAGGAGAGTGTGGGATCAGGGGAGTATGGGATCAGGAGAGTATTGGATCAGGAGAGTGTGGGATCAGGGGAGTGTGGGATCAGGGGAGTGTGGGATCAGGGGAGTGTGGGATCAGGAGAGTGTGGGATCAGGGGAGTGTGGGATCAGGAGATTGTGGGGTCAGGGGAGTGTGGGATCAGGAGAGACAGGGATCAGGAGAGTGTGGGATCAGGGGAGTATGGGATCAGGGGAGTTAGGGATCAGGGGAGTATGGGATCAGGAGAGTCAGGGATCAGGGGAGTATGGGATCAGGGGAGTATGGGATCAGGAGATTGTGGGGTCAGGGGAGTGTGGGATCAGGAGAGACAGGGATCAGGAGAGTGTGGGATCAGGGGAGTATGGGATCAGGGGAGTTAGGGATCAGGGGAGTATGGGATCAGGAGAGTCAGGGATCAGGGGAGTATGGGATCAGGGGAGTATGGGATCAGGAGAGACAGGGATCAGGGGAGTGTGGGATCAGGGGAGTGTGGGATCAGGGGAGTATGGGATCAGGAGAGTGTGGGATCAGGGGAGTATGGGATCAGGAGAGTGTGGGATCAGGGGAGTATTGGATCAGGAGAGTGTTGGATCAGGAGAGTATTGGACCAGGAGAGTGTGGGATCAGGGGAGTATGGGATCAGGAGAGTATGGGATCAGTAGAGTGTGGGATCAGGGGAGTATGGGATCAGCAGAGTGTGGGATCAGGGGAGTATGGGATCAGGAGAGTATTGGATCTGGTGAGTGTGGGATCAGGGGAGTGTGGGATCAGGGGAGTATGGGATCAGGGGAGTTAGGGATCAGGAGAGTATGGGATCAGGGGAGTGTGGGATCAGGGGAGTGTGGGATCACGGGAGTATGGGATCAGGAGAGTATTGGATCAGGAGAGGATTGGATCAGGAGAGTATGGGATCAGGTGAGTGTGGGATCAGGAGAGACAGGGATCAGGGGAGTGTGTGATAAGGGGAGTGTGGGATCAGGGGAGTGTGGGATTAGGAGAGTGTGGGATCAGGGGAGTATGGGATCAGGGGAGTATGGGATCAGGGGAGTTAGGGATCAGGGGAGTATGGGATCAGGAGAGTGTGGGATCAGGGGAGTATGGGATCAGGAGAGTGTGGGATCAGGGGAGTTCGGGATCAGGAGAGTATGGTATCAGGAGAGTGTGTGATCAGGGGAGTGTGGGATCAGGAGAGTGTGGGATCAGGGGAGTGTGGGATCAGGGGAGTGTGGGATCAGGAGAGTGTGGGATCAGGGGAGTATGGGATCAGGAGGGTGTGGGATCAGGAGAGTATTGGATCTGGGGAGTGTGAGATCAGGAGAGTGTGGGATCAGGAGAGTATGGGATCAGGAGAGTGTGGGATCAATGGAGTGTGGGATCAGGGAAGTGTGGGATCAGGGGAGTGTGGGATCAGGAGAGTGTGGGATCAGGGGAGTATGGGATCAGGAGAGTGTGGGATTAGGCGTGTGTGGGAAAAGGGGAGTTAGGGATCAGGGGAGTATGGGATCAGGGGAGTGTGGGATCAGGGGAGTGTGAGATCAGGGGAGTGTGGGATCAGGAGAGTGTGGGATCAGGGGACTATGGGATCAGGAGAGTATTGGATCAGGAGAGTGTGGGATCAGGTGAGTGTGGGATCAGGTGAGTGTGGGATCAGGGGAGTGTGGGATCAGGGGAGTGTGGGATCAGGGGAGTATGGGATCAGGAGAGTGTGGTGTCAGGGGAGTCTGGGATCAGGAGAGTGTGGGATCAGGAGAGTGTGGGATCAGGGGAGTATGTGATTAGGGGAGTTAGGGATCAGGGGAGTGTGGGATCAGGGGAGTGTGGGATCAGGAGAGACAGGGATCAGGGGAGAGTGGGATCAGGGGAGTGTGGGATCAGGCGAGTGTGGGATCAGGGGAGTATGGGATCAGGGGAGTATGGGATCAGGAGAGTATGGGATCAGGGGAGTGTGGGATCAGGAGAGTGTGGGATTAGGCGAGTGTGGGAAAAGGGGAGTTAGGGATCCGGAGAGTATGGGATCAGGGGAGTGTGGGATCAGGAGAGACAGGGATCAGGGGAGTGTGTGATCAGGGGAGTGTGGGATCAGGGGAGTGTGGGATCAGGGGAGTATGGGATCAGGAGAGTGTGGGATCAGGAGAGTGTGGGATCAGGGGAGTATGTGATCAGGGGAGTTAGGGATCAGGGGAGTGTGGGATCAGGAGAGTGTGGGATCAGGAGAGTATGGGATCAGGAGAGTGTGGGATCAATGGAGTGTGGGATCAGGGAAGTGTGGGATCAGGGGAGTGTGGGATCAGGAGAGTGTGGGATCAGGGGAGTATGGGATCAGGAGAGTGTGGGATTAGGCGAGTGTGGGAAAAGGGGAGTTAGGGATCCGGAGAGTATGGGATCAGGGGAGTGTGGGATCAGTGGAGTGTGAGATCAGGGGAGTGTGGGATCAGGAGAGTGTGGGATCAGGGGAATATGGGATCAGGAGAGTATTGGATCAGGAGAGTGTGGGATCAGGTGAGTGTGGGATCAGGTGAGTGTGGGATCAGGAGAGACAGGGATCAGGGGAGTGTGTGATCAGGGGAGTGTGGGATCAGGGGAGTGTGGGATCAGGGGAGTATGGGATCAGGAGAGTGTGGTGTCAGGGGAGTCTGGGATCAGGAGAGTGTGGGATCAGGAGAGTGTGGAATCAGGGGAGTATGTGATCAGGGGAGTTAGGGATCAGGGGAGTGTGGGATCAGGGGAGTGTGGGATCAGGGGAGTATGGGATCAGGAGAGACAGGGATCAGGGGAGTGTGGGATCAGGGGAGTGTGGGATCAGGCGAGTGTGGGATCAGGGGAGTATGGGATCAGGGGAGTATGGGATCAGGGGAGTGTGGGATCAGGGGAGTATTGGATCCGGAGAGTATTGGATCAGGAGAGTATGGGATCAGGTGAGTGTGGGATCAGGGGAATTTGGGATCAGGGGAGTATGGGATCAGGGGAGTTAGGGATCAGGAGAGTGTGGGATCAGGGGAGTGTGGGATCAGGAGTGTGTGGGATCAGGGGAGTGTGGGATCAGGGGAGTATGGGATCAGGAGAGACAGGGATCAGGGGAGTGTGGGATCAGGGGAGTGTGGGATCAGGGGAGTATGGGATCAGGGGAGTATGGGATGAGGAGAGTATGGGATCAGGTGAGTGTGGGATCAGGGGAGTTTGGGATCAGGGGAGTATGGGATCAGGGGAGTTAGGGATCAGGAGCGTGTGGGATCAGGGGAGTGTGGGATCAGGAGTGTGTGGGATCAGGGGAGTGTGGGATCAGGGGAGTATGGGATCAGGAGAGACAGGGATCAGGGGAGTGTGGGATCAGGGGAGTGTGGGATCAGGGGAGTATTGGATCCGGAGAGTATTGGATCAGGAGAGTATGGGATCAGGTGAGTGTGGGATCAGGGGAGTTTGGGATCAGGGGAGTATGGGATGAGGAGAGTATTGGATCAGTTGAGTATTGGATCAGGAGAGTGTGGGATCAGGGGAGTGTGGGATCAGGGGAGTGTGGGATCAGGAGAGTGTGGGGTCAGGGGAGTGTGGGATCAGGAGAGACAGGGATCAGGAGAGTGTGGGATCAGGGGAGTGTGGGATCAGGGGAGTGTGGGATCAGGGGAGTATGGGATCAGGAGAGACAGGGATCAGGGGAGTGTGGGATCAGGGGAGTGTGGGATCAGGGGAGTATGGGATCAGGGGAGTATGGGATCAGGAGAGTATGGGATCAGGGGAGTATGGGATCAGGAGAGTATGGGATCAGGTGAGTATGGGATCAGTAGAGTTTGGGATCAGGGGAGTGTGGGATCAATGGAGTGTGGGATCAGGGAAGTGTGGGATCAGGGGAGTGTGGGATCAGGAGAGTGTGGGATCAGGGGAGTATGGGATCAGGAGAGTATGGGATCAGGAGAGTGTGGGAAAAGGGGAGTATTGGATCCGGAAAGTATTGGATCAGGAGAGTATGGGATCAGGTGAGTGTGGGATCAGGGCAGTTTGGGATCAGGGGAGTATGGGATCAGGGGAGTTAGGGATAAGGAGAGTGTGGGATCAGGGGAGTGTGGGATCAGGAGAGTGTGGGATCGGGGGACTATGGGATCAGGAGAGTATTGGATCAGGAGAGTGTGGGATCAGGGGAGTGTGGGATCAGGGGAGTGTGGGATCAGGAGAGTGTGGGATCAGGGGAGTATGGGATCAGGAGAGTGTGGGGTCAGGGGAGTGTGGGATCAGGAGAGACAGGGATCAGGAGAGTGTGGGATCAGGGGAGTATGGGATCAGGGGAGTTAGGGATCAGGGGAGTATGGGATCAGGAGAGTCAGGGATCAGGGGAGTATGGGATCAGGGGAGTATGGGATCAGGAGAGACAGGGATCAGGGGAGTGTGGGATCAGGGGAGTGTGGGATCAGGGGAGTATGGGATCAGGAGAGTGTGGGATCAGGGGAGTATTGGATCAGGAGAGTATTGGATCAGGAGAGTATTGGACCAGGAGAGTGTGGGATCAGGGGAGTATGGGATCAGGAGAGTATGGGATCAGTAGAGTGTGGGGTCAGGGGAGTATGGGATCAGCAGAGTGTGGGATCAGGGGAGTATGGGATCAGGAGAGTATTGGATCTGGTGAGTGTGGGATCAGGGGATTGTGGGATCAGGGGAGTATGGGATCAGGGGAGTTAGGGATCAGGAGAGTATGGGATCAGGGGAGTGTGGGATCAGGGGAGTGTGGGATCACGGGAGTATGGGATCAGGAGAGTATTGGATCAGGAGAGGATTGGATCAGGAGAGTATGGGATCAGGTGAGTGTGGGATCAGGAGAGACAGGGATCAGGGGAGTATGGGATCAGGTGAGTGTGGGATCAGGAGAGACAGGGATCAGGGGAGTGTGGGATCAGGGGAGTATGGGATCAGGGGAGTTATGGATCAGGGGAGTATGGGATCAGGAGAGACAGGGATCAGGGGAGTATGGGATCAGGAGAGACAGGGATCAGGGGAGTGTGGGATCAGGGGAGTGTGGGATCAGGGGAGTGTGGGATCTGGGGAGTCAGGTATCAGGAGAGTCAGGGATCAGGGGAGTATGGGATCAGGAGAGTGTGGGATCAGGAGAGTCAGGGATCAGGGGAGTATGGGATCAGGAGAGTATGGGATCAGGAGAGTCAGGGATCAGGGAGTATGGGATCAGGAGAGTATTGGATCAGGGGAGTATGGAATCGGGGAGTATGGGATCAGGCGAGTATGGGATCAGGAGAGACAGGGATCAAAGGAGTATGGGATCAGGGGAGTTGGGCATCAGGGGAGTATGGGATCAGGAGAGTCAGGGATCAGGGGAGTATGGGATCAGGGGAGTTAGGGATCAGGGGAGTATGGGATCAGGGGAGTATGGGATCAGGAGAGTGTGGGATCAGGGGAGTATGCGATCAGGGGAGTATGGGATCAGGAGAGTCAAGGATCAGGGGAGTATGGGATCAGGGGAGTATGGGGTCAGGGGAGTGTGGGATCAGGAGAGTATGGGATCAGGAGAGTCAGGGATCGGGGAGTATGGGATCAGGGGAGACAGGGATCAGGGGAGTATGGGATCAGGGGAGTTACGGATCAGGAGAGTATGGGACCAGGAGAGTGTGGGATCAGGAGAGTATGGGATCAGGAGAGTCAGGGATCGGGGAGTATGGGATCAGGAGAGTATGGGATCACGGGAGTTTGGGATCAGGGGAGTATGGGATCGGGGAGTGTGGGATCAGGGGAGTATGGGATCAGGAGAGTGTGGGATCAGGAGAGTGTGGGATCAGGGGAGTGTGGGATCAGGGGAGTGTGGGATCAGGGGAGTATGGGATCAGGGGAGTTAGGGATCAGGGGAGTATGGGACCAGGAGAGTGTGGGATCAGGAGAGTATGGGATCAGGGGAGTATGGGATCAGGGGAGTGTGGGATCAGGTGAGTATGGGATCAGGAGAGTGTGGGATCAGGAGAGTGTGGGATCAGGGGAGTGTGGGATCAGGGGAGTGTGGGATCAGGGGAGTATGGGATCAGGGGAGTGTGGGATCAGGGGAGTATGGGATCAGGGGAGTTAGGGATCAGGGGAGTATGGGACCAGGAGAGTTAGGGATCAGGGGAGTATGGGACCAGGAGAGTGTGGGATCAGGAGAGTATGGGATCAGGAGAGTCAGGGATCGGGGAGTATGGGATCAGGAGAGTGTGGGATCGGGGGAGTGAGGGATCAGGAGAGTGTGGGATCAGGGGAGTGTGGGATCAGGAGAGTGTGGGATCAGGGGAGTGTGGGATCAGGGGAGTATGGCATCAGGGGAGTTAGGGATCAGGGGTGTTAGGGATCAGGGGAGTATGGGATCAGGGGAGTATGGGATCAGGAGAGTATTGGATCGGGGGAGTGAGGGATCAGGAGAGTGTGGGATCAGGGGAGTGTGGGATCAGGAGAGTGTGGGATCAGGGGAGTGTGGGATCAGGGGAGTATGGGATCAGGAGAGTGTGGGATCAGGGGAGTGTGGGATCAGGGGAGTATGGGATCAGGAGAGTGTGGGATCTGGAGAGTCTGGGATCAGGGGAGTGTGGGATCAGGGGAGTATGGGATAAGGAGAGTGTGGGATCAGGGAAGTGTGGGATCAGGGGAGTATGGGATCAGGAGAGTGTGGGAACAGGGGAGTGTGGGATCAGGGGAGTATGGGATCAGGAGAGTGTGGATTCTGGAGAGTCTGGGATCAGGGGAGTGTGGGATCAGGAGAGTATGGGATCAGGGGAGTTAGGGATCAGGAGAGTTAGGGATTAGGGGAGTGTGGGATCAGGAGAGTGTGGGATCAGGGGAGTATGGGATCAGGAGCGTATGGGATCAGTAGAGTCAGGGATCAGGCGAGTTAGGGATCAGGAGCGTATGGGATCAGGAGCGTATGGGATCAGGAGACAATGGGATCAGGGGAGTTAGGAATCAGGAGAGTATGGGATCAGGAGAGTTAGGGATCAGGGGAGTATGGGATCAGGAGAGTGTGAGATCTGGGGATTACGGGATCAGGAGAGTATGGGATCAGGAGAGTCAGGGATCGGGGGAGTGTGGGATCAGGGGAGTGTGGGATCAGGAGAGTCAGGGATCGGGGAGTATGGGATCAGGGGAGTGTGGGATCAGGAGAGTCAGGGATCGGGGAGTATGGAATCAGGAGAGTTAGAGATCAGTGGAGTATGGGATCAGGAGAGTATGGGATCAGGAGAGTATGGGATCAGGAGAGTTAGAGATCAGTGGAGTATGGGATCAGGAGAGTATGGGATCAGGAGAGTGTGGGATCAGGAGAGTATGGGATCAGGAGAGCATGGGATCAGGAGAGTGTGGGATCAGGAGAGTGTGGGATCAGGAGAGTGTTGGATCAGGAGAGTGTGGGATCAGGAAAGTCAGGGATCAGGGGAGTATGGGATCAGGGGAGTTAGGGGTCAGGGGAGTATGGGATCAGGAGAGTCAGGGATCAGGGGAGTGTGGGATCAGGAGAGTGTGGGATCAGGGGAGTATGGGATCAGGTGCGTATGGGATCAGTAGAGTCAGGGATCAGGGGAGTTAGGGATCAGGAGAGTATGGGATCAGGGGAGTATGGGATCAGGGGAGTATGGGATCAGGAGAGTATGGGATCAGGAGAGTTAGGGATCAGGGGAGTACGAGGATCAGGAGAGTGTGGGATTAGGGGATTACGGGATCAGGAGAGTATGGGATCAAGTGTGTTAGGGGTTAGGAGAGTATGGGATTAGGGGAGTTAGGGATTAGCGGAGTTAGGGATCAGGAGAGTTAGTGATCTGGGGAGTATGGGATCAGGAGAGTATGGGATCAGGAGAGTATGGGATCAGGAGAGTCAGGGATCGGGGAGTATGGGATCAGGGGAGTTAGGGATCAGGAGAGTATGGGATCAGGGGAATATGGGATCAGGGGAGTTAGGGATCAGGGGAGTATGGGATTAGGAGTGTATTGGATCAGGGGATTTAGGGATCAGGGGAGTTAGGGATCAGGGGAGTATGGCATCAGGAGAGTATGGGATTAGGGAGTATGGGATCAGGAGAGTGTTGGATCAGGAGAGTCAGGGATCAGGGGAGTCAGGGATCAGGGGAGTTAGGGATCAGGGGAGTATGGGATCAGGAGAGTATGGGATCGGGGAGTATGGGATCAGGAGAGTGTGGGATCAGGAGAGTATGGGATCAGGGGAGTATGGGATCAGGGGAGTATGGGATCAGGAGAGTATGGGATCAGGAGAGTTAGGGATCAGGGGAGTATGGGATCAGGAGAGTGTGGGATCAGGGGATTACGGGATCAGGAGAGTATGGGATTAGGGGAGTTAGGGATCAGGAGAGTTAGTGATCTGGGGAGTATGGGATCAGGAGAGTATGGGATCAGGAGAGTTTGGGATCAGGAGAGTCAGGGATCGGGGAGTATGGGATCAGGGGAGTATGGGATCAGGAGAGTCAGGGATCGGGGAGTATGGGATCAGGGGAGTTAGGGATCAGGAGAGTATGGGATCAGGGGAATATGGGATCAGGGGAGTTAGGGATCAGGGGAGTATGGGATTAGGAGTGTATTGGATCAGGGGATTTAGGGATCAGGGGAGTTAGAGATCAGGGGAGTTAGGGATCAGGGGAGTTAGGGATCAGGGGAGTATGGGATTAGGAGAGTTAGGGATCAGGGGAGTGTGGGACCAGGAGAGTGTGGGATCAGGGGAATATGGGATCAGGAGCGTATGGGATCAGTAGAGTCAGGGAT
Organism: Chiloscyllium punctatum; assembly: GCF_047496795.1. Taxonomy (NCBI): domain Eukaryota; kingdom Metazoa; phylum Chordata; class Chondrichthyes; order Orectolobiformes; family Hemiscylliidae; genus Chiloscyllium; species Chiloscyllium punctatum. Next base: position 168,867,224 of record NC_092739.1, read on the forward strand.
CAGGCGAGTTAGGGATCAGGAGCGTATGGGATCAGGAGAGTTAGGGATCAGGAGAGTGTGGGATCAGGAGAGTATGGGATCAGGGGAGTTAGGGATCAGGGGAGTTAGGGATCAGGAGAGTATGGGATTAGGAGTGCATTGGATCAGGGGATTTAGGGATCAGGGGAGTTAGGGATCAGGGGAGTATGGGATCAGGGGAGTCAGGGATCAGGGGAGTATGGGATCAGGGGAGTGTGGGATCAGGAGAGTCAGGGATCGGGGAGTATGGGATCAGGGGAGTGTGGGATCAGGGGAGTATGGGATCAGGAGAGTTAGAGATCAGTGGAGTATGGGATCAGGAGAGTATGGGATCAGGAGAGTCTGGGATCAGGAGAGTATGGGATCAGGAGAGTCAGAGATCGGGGGAGTATGGGATCAGGAGAGTATGGCATCAGGAGAGTATAGGATTAGGGAGTATGGGATCAGGAGAGTGTTGGATCAGGAGAGTCAGGGATCAGGGGAGTCAGGGATCAGGGGAGTTAGGGATCAGGGGAGTATGGGATCAGGAGAGTCAGGGATCAGGGGAGGATGGGATCAGGGGAGATAGGGATCAGGAGAGTATGGGATCGGGGAGTATGGGATCAGGAGAGTGTGGGATCAGGGGAGTGTGGGATCAGGGGAGTATGGGATCAGGGGAGTATGGGATCAGGAGAGTATGGGATCAGGAGAGTTAGGGATCAGGGGAGTATGGGATCAGGAGAGTGTGGGATCAGGGGATTACGGGATCAGGAGAGTATGGGATTAGGGGAGTTAGGGATCAGGAGAGTTAGTGATCTGGGGAGTATGGGATCAGGAGAGTATGGGAGCAGGAGAGTCAGGGATCGGGGAGTATGGGATCAGGGGAGTATGGGATCAGGAGAGTATGGGATCAGGAGAGTCAGGGATCGGGGAGTATGGGATCAGGGGAGTTAGGGATCAGGAGGAGAGTATGGGATCAGGGGAATATGGGATCAGGGGAGTTAGGGATCAGGGGAGTATGGGATTAGGAGTGTATTGGATCAGGGGATTTTGGGATCAGGGAAGTTAGGGATCAGGGGAGTTAGGGATCAGGGGAGTATGGGATCAGGGGAGTATGGGATCAGGGGAGTTACGGATCAGGGGAGTATGAGATCAGGAGAGTATGGGATCAGGAGAGTTAGGGATCAGGGGAGTGTATGATCAGGAGAGTGTGGGATCAGGGGAGTATGGGATCAGGAGCGTATGGGATCAGTAGAGTTAGGGATCAGGGGAGTGTATGATCAGGAGAGTGTGGGATCAGGGGATTTAGGGATCAGGAGCGTATGGGATCAGGAGAGTTAGGGATCAGGAGAGAGTGGGATCAGGAGAGTATGGGATCAGGGGAGTTAGGGATCAGGAGAGTATGGGATCAGGAGAGTTAGGGATCAGGAGAGACAGGGATCGGGGAGTATGGGATCAGGGGAGTGTAGGATCAGGAGAGTCAGGGATCAGGGGAGTATGGGATCAGGGGAGTGTGGGATCAGGAGAGTCAGGGATCGGGGGAGTTAGGGATCAGGGGAGTTAGGGATCAGGGGAGTATGGGATCAGGGGAGTATGGGATCAGGGGAGTTACGGATCAGGGGAGTATGGGATCAGGAGAGTTAGAGATCAGTGGAGTATGGGATCAGGAGAGTATGGGATCAGGAGAGTATGGGATCAGGGGAGTTAGGGATCAGGAGAGTATGGGATCAGGGGAGTGTGGGATCAGGAGAGTGTGGGATCAGGAGAGTCAGGGATCAGGAGAGTTAGAGATCATTGGAGTATGGGAACAGGAGAGTATGGGATCAGGGGAGTTAGGGATCAGGAGAGTATGGGATCAGGGGAGTGTGGGATCAGGAGCGTGTGGGATCAGGAGAGTCAGGGATCAGGAGAGTATGGGATCAGGGGAGTGTGGGATCAGGAGAGTGTGGGATCAGGAGAGTGTTGGATCAGGAGAGTGTGGGATCAGGAGAGTCAGGGATCAGGGGAGTATGGGATCAGGGGAGTTAGGGGTCAGGGGAGTATGGGATCAGGAGAGTCAGGGATCAGGGGAGTTAGGGGTCAGGGGAGTGTGGGATCAGGAGAGTGTGGGATCAGGAGAGTGTGGGATCAGGGGAGTATGGGATCAGGAGCGTATGGGATCAGTAGAGTCAGGGATCAGGGGAGTTAGGGATCAGGAGAGTATGGGATCAAGTGACTTAGGGGTTAGGCGAGTATGGGATTAGGGGAGTTAGGGATTAGGGGAGTTAGGGATCAGGAGAGTTAGTGATCTGGGGAGTATGGGATCAGGAGAGTATGGGATCAGGAGAGTCAGGAATCGGGGAGTATGGGATCAGGGGAGTATGGGATCAGGGGAGTTAGGGATCAGGAGAGTATGGGATTAGGAGTGCATTGGATCAGGGGATTTAGGGATCAGGGGAGTTAGGGATCAGGGGAGTATGGGATCAGGGGAGTTAGGGATCAGGGGAGTATGAGATCAGGAGAGTCAGGGATCAGGGGAGTATGGGATCAGGGGAGTATGGCATCAGGGGAGTATGGGATCAGGAGAGTTAGGGATCAGGAGAGTATGGGATCAGGAGAGTCAGGGATCAGGAGAGTATGGGATCAGGAGAGTCAGGGATCAGGAGAGTATGGGATCAGGAGAGTCAGAGATCGTGTTAGTATGGGATCAGGAGAGTATGGCATCAGGAGAGTATGGGATTAGGGAGTATGGGATCAGGAGAGTGTTGGATCAGGAGAGTCAGGGATCAGGGGAGTCAGGGATCAGGGGAGTTAGGGATCAGGGGAGTATGGGATCAGGAGAGTCAGGGATCAGGGGAGGATGGGATCAGGGGAGATAGGGATCAGGAGAGTATGGGATCGGGGAGTATGGGATCAGGAGAGTGTGGGATCAGGGGGGTATGGGATCAGGAGAGTATGGGATCAGGAGAGTTAGGGAACAGGGGAGTATGGGATCAGGAGAGTGTGGGATCAGGGGATTCTGGGATCAGGAGAGTATGGGATTAGGGGAGTTAGGGATCAGGAGAGTTAGTGATCTGGGGAGTATGGGATCAGGAGAGTATGGGATCAGGAGAGTCAGGGATCGGGGAGTATGGGATCAGGGGAGTATGGGATCAGGAGAGTCAGGGATCAGGGGAGTATGGGATCAGGGGAGTATGGGATCAGGGGAGTGTGGGATCAGGGGAGTGTGGGATCAGGGGAGTGTGGGATCAGGGGAGTATGGGATCAGGAGAGACAGGGATCAGGGGAGTGTGGGATCAGGGGAGTGTGGGATCAGGCGAGTGTGGGATCAGGGGAGTATGGGATCAGGGGAGTATGGGATCAGGGGAGTGTGGGTTCAGGGGAGTATTGGATCCGGAGAGTATTGGATCAGGAGAGTATGGGATCAGGTGAGTGTGGGATCAGGGGAGTTTGGGATCAGGGGAGTATGGGATCAGGGGAGTTAGGGATCAGGAGAGTGTGGGATCAGGGGAGTGTGGGATCAGGAGTGTGTGGGATCGGGGGACTATGGGATGAGGAGAGTATTGGATCAGGAGAGTATTGGATCAGGAGAGTGTGGGATCAGGGGAGTGTGGGATCAGGGGAGTGTGGGATCAGGAGAGTGTGGGGTCAGGGGAGTGTGGGATCAGGAGAGACAGGGATCAGGAGAGTGTGGGATCAGGGGAGTGTGGGATCAGGGGAGTGTGGGATCAGGAGAGACAGGGATCAGGGGAGTGTGGGATCAGGGGAGTGTGGGATCAGGGGAGTATGGGATCAGGAGAGTATGGGATCAGGGGAGTATGGGATCAGGAGAGTATGGGATCAGGTGAGTATGGGATCAGTAGAGTTTGGGATCAGGCGAGTGTGGGATCAATGGGTTTGGGATCAGGGAAGTGTGGGATCAGGGGAGTGTGGGATCAGGAGAGTGTGGGATCAGGGGAGTATGGGATCAGGTGAGTATGGGATCAGGAGAGTGTGGGAAAAGGGGAGTATTGGATCCGGAGAGTATTGGATCAGGAGAGTATGGGATCAGGTGAGTGTGGGATCAGGGCAGTTTGGGATCAGGGGAGTATGGGATCAGGGGAGTTAGGGATCAGGAGAGTGTGGGATCAGGGGAGTGTGGGATCAGGAGAGTGTGGGATCGGGGGAGTATGGGATCAGGAGAGTGTGGGATCAGGGGAGTATGGGATCAGGAGAGTATTGGATCAGGAGAGTGTGGGATCAGGGGAGTGTGGGATCAGGGGAGTGTGGGATCAGGGGAGTGTGGGATCAGGAGAGTGTGGGATCAGGGGAGTGTGGGATCAGGAGATTGTGGGGTCAGGGGAGTGTGGGATCAGGAGAGACAGGGATCAGGAGAGTGTGGGATCAGGGGAGTATGGGATCAGGGGAGTTAGGGATCAGGGGAGTATGGGATCAGGAGAGTCAGGGATCAGGGGAGTATGGGATCAGGGGAGTATGGGATCAGGAGATTGTGGGGTCAGGGGAGTGTGGGATCAGGAGAGACAGGGATCAGGAGAGTGTGGGATCAGGGGAGTATGGGATCAGGGGAGTTAGGGATCAGGGGAGTATGGGATCAGGAGAGTCAGGGATCAGGGGAGTATGGGATCAGGGGAGTATGGGATCAGGAGAGACAGGGATCAGGGGAGTGTGGGATCAGGGGAGTGTGGGATCAGGGGAGTATGGGATCAGGAGAGTGTGGGATCAGGGGAGTATGGGATCAGGAGAGTGTGGGATCAGGGGAGTATTGGATCAGGAGAGTGTTGGATCAGGAGAGTATTGGACCAGGAGAGTGTGGGATCAGGGGAGTATGGGATCAGGAGAGTATGGGATCAGTAGAGTGTGGGATCAGGGGAGTATGGGATCAGCAGAGTGTGGGATCAGGGGAGTATGGGATCAGGAGAGTATTGGATCTGGTGAGTGTGGGATCAGGGGAGTGTGGGATCAGGGGAGTATGGGATCAGGGGAGTTAGGGATCAGGAGAGTATGGGATCAGGGGAGTGTGGGATCAGGGGAGTGTGGGATCACGGGAGTATGGGATCAGGAGAGTATTGGATCAGGAGAGGATTGGATCAGGAGAGTATGGGATCAGGTGAGTGTGGGATCAGGAGAGACAGGGATCAGGGGAGTGTGTGATAAGGGGAGTGTGGGATCAGGGGAGTGTGGGATTAGGAGAGTGTGGGATCAGGGGAGTATGGGATCAGGGGAGTATGGGATCAGGGGAGTTAGGGATCAGGGGAGTATGGGATCAGGAGAGTGTGGGATCAGGGGAGTATGGGATCAGGAGAGTGTGGGATCAGGGGAGTTCGGGATCAGGAGAGTATGGTATCAGGAGAGTGTGTGATCAGGGGAGTGTGGGATCAGGAGAGTGTGGGATCAGGGGAGTGTGGGATCAGGGGAGTGTGGGATCAGGAGAGTGTGGGATCAGGGGAGTATGGGATCAGGAGGGTGTGGGATCAGGAGAGTATTGGATCTGGGGAGTGTGAGATCAGGAGAGTGTGGGATCAGGAGAGTATGGGATCAGGAGAGTGTGGGATCAATGGAGTGTGGGATCAGGGAAGTGTGGGATCAGGGGAGTGTGGGATCAGGAGAGTGTGGGATCAGGGGAGTATGGGATCAGGAGAGTGTGGGATTAGGCGTGTGTGGGAAAAGGGGAGTTAGGGATCAGGGGAGTATGGGATCAGGGGAGTGTGGGATCAGGGGAGTGTGAGATCAGGGGAGTGTGGGATCAGGAGAGTGTGGGATCAGGGGACTATGGGATCAGGAGAGTATTGGATCAGGAGAGTGTGGGATCAGGTGAGTGTGGGATCAGGTGAGTGTGGGATCAGGGGAGTGTGGGATCAGGGGAGTGTGGGATCAGGGGAGTATGGGATCAGGAGAGTGTGGTGTCAGGGGAGTCTGGGATCAGGAGAGTGTGGGATCAGGAGAGTGTGGGATCAGGGGAGTATGTGATTAGGGGAGTTAGGGATCAGGGGAGTGTGGGATCAGGGGAGTGTGGGATCAGGAGAGACAGGGATCAGGGGAGAGTGGGATCAGGGGAGTGTGGGATCAGGCGAGTGTGGGATCAGGGGAGTATGGGATCAGGGGAGTATGGGATCAGGAGAGTATGGGATCAGGGGAGTGTGGGATCAGGAGAGTGTGGGATTAGGCGAGTGTGGGAAAAGGGGAGTTAGGGATCCGGAGAGTATGGGATCAGGGGAGTGTGGGATCAGGAGAGACAGGGATCAGGGGAGTGTGTGATCAGGGGAGTGTGGGATCAGGGGAGTGTGGGATCAGGGGAGTATGGGATCAGGAGAGTGTGGGATCAGGAGAGTGTGGGATCAGGGGAGTATGTGATCAGGGGAGTTAGGGATCAGGGGAGTGTGGGATCAGGAGAGTGTGGGATCAGGAGAGTATGGGATCAGGAGAGTGTGGGATCAATGGAGTGTGGGATCAGGGAAGTGTGGGATCAGGGGAGTGTGGGATCAGGAGAGTGTGGGATCAGGGGAGTATGGGATCAGGAGAGTGTGGGATTAGGCGAGTGTGGGAAAAGGGGAGTTAGGGATCCGGAGAGTATGGGATCAGGGGAGTGTGGGATCAGTGGAGTGTGAGATCAGGGGAGTGTGGGATCAGGAGAGTGTGGGATCAGGGGAATATGGGATCAGGAGAGTATTGGATCAGGAGAGTGTGGGATCAGGTGAGTGTGGGATCAGGTGAGTGTGGGATCAGGAGAGACAGGGATCAGGGGAGTGTGTGATCAGGGGAGTGTGGGATCAGGGGAGTGTGGGATCAGGGGAGTATGGGATCAGGAGAGTGTGGTGTCAGGGGAGTCTGGGATCAGGAGAGTGTGGGATCAGGAGAGTGTGGAATCAGGGGAGTATGTGATCAGGGGAGTTAGGGATCAGGGGAGTGTGGGATCAGGGGAGTGTGGGATCAGGGGAGTATGGGATCAGGAGAGACAGGGATCAGGGGAGTGTGGGATCAGGGGAGTGTGGGATCAGGCGAGTGTGGGATCAGGGGAGTATGGGATCAGGGGAGTATGGGATCAGGGGAGTGTGGGATCAGGGGAGTATTGGATCCGGAGAGTATTGGATCAGGAGAGTATGGGATCAGGTGAGTGTGGGATCAGGGGAATTTGGGATCAGGGGAGTATGGGATCAGGGGAGTTAGGGATCAGGAGAGTGTGGGATCAGGGGAGTGTGGGATCAGGAGTGTGTGGGATCAGGGGAGTGTGGGATCAGGGGAGTATGGGATCAGGAGAGACAGGGATCAGGGGAGTGTGGGATCAGGGGAGTGTGGGATCAGGGGAGTATGGGATCAGGGGAGTATGGGATGAGGAGAGTATGGGATCAGGTGAGTGTGGGATCAGGGGAGTTTGGGATCAGGGGAGTATGGGATCAGGGGAGTTAGGGATCAGGAGCGTGTGGGATCAGGGGAGTGTGGGATCAGGAGTGTGTGGGATCAGGGGAGTGTGGGATCAGGGGAGTATGGGATCAGGAGAGACAGGGATCAGGGGAGTGTGGGATCAGGGGAGTGTGGGATCAGGGGAGTATTGGATCCGGAGAGTATTGGATCAGGAGAGTATGGGATCAGGTGAGTGTGGGATCAGGGGAGTTTGGGATCAGGGGAGTATGGGATGAGGAGAGTATTGGATCAGTTGAGTATTGGATCAGGAGAGTGTGGGATCAGGGGAGTGTGGGATCAGGGGAGTGTGGGATCAGGAGAGTGTGGGGTCAGGGGAGTGTGGGATCAGGAGAGACAGGGATCAGGAGAGTGTGGGATCAGGGGAGTGTGGGATCAGGGGAGTGTGGGATCAGGGGAGTATGGGATCAGGAGAGACAGGGATCAGGGGAGTGTGGGATCAGGGGAGTGTGGGATCAGGGGAGTATGGGATCAGGGGAGTATGGGATCAGGAGAGTATGGGATCAGGGGAGTATGGGATCAGGAGAGTATGGGATCAGGTGAGTATGGGATCAGTAGAGTTTGGGATCAGGGGAGTGTGGGATCAATGGAGTGTGGGATCAGGGAAGTGTGGGATCAGGGGAGTGTGGGATCAGGAGAGTGTGGGATCAGGGGAGTATGGGATCAGGAGAGTATGGGATCAGGAGAGTGTGGGAAAAGGGGAGTATTGGATCCGGAAAGTATTGGATCAGGAGAGTATGGGATCAGGTGAGTGTGGGATCAGGGCAGTTTGGGATCAGGGGAGTATGGGATCAGGGGAGTTAGGGATAAGGAGAGTGTGGGATCAGGGGAGTGTGGGATCAGGAGAGTGTGGGATCGGGGGACTATGGGATCAGGAGAGTATTGGATCAGGAGAGTGTGGGATCAGGGGAGTGTGGGATCAGGGGAGTGTGGGATCAGGAGAGTGTGGGATCAGGGGAGTATGGGATCAGGAGAGTGTGGGGTCAGGGGAGTGTGGGATCAGGAGAGACAGGGATCAGGAGAGTGTGGGATCAGGGGAGTATGGGATCAGGGGAGTTAGGGATCAGGGGAGTATGGGATCAGGAGAGTCAGGGATCAGGGGAGTATGGGATCAGGGGAGTATGGGATCAGGAGAGACAGGGATCAGGGGAGTGTGGGATCAGGGGAGTGTGGGATCAGGGGAGTATGGGATCAGGAGAGTGTGGGATCAGGGGAGTATTGGATCAGGAGAGTATTGGATCAGGAGAGTATTGGACCAGGAGAGTGTGGGATCAGGGGAGTATGGGATCAGGAGAGTATGGGATCAGTAGAGTGTGGGGTCAGGGGAGTATGGGATCAGCAGAGTGTGGGATCAGGGGAGTATGGGATCAGGAGAGTATTGGATCTGGTGAGTGTGGGATCAGGGGATTGTGGGATCAGGGGAGTATGGGATCAGGGGAGTTAGGGATCAGGAGAGTATGGGATCAGGGGAGTGTGGGATCAGGGGAGTGTGGGATCACGGGAGTATGGGATCAGGAGAGTATTGGATCAGGAGAGGATTGGATCAGGAGAGTATGGGATCAGGTGAGTGTGGGATCAGGAGAGACAGGGATCAGGGGAGTATGGGATCAGGTGAGTGTGGGATCAGGAGAGACAGGGATCAGGGGAGTGTGGGATCAGGGGAGTATGGGATCAGGGGAGTTATGGATCAGGGGAGTATGGGATCAGGAGAGACAGGGATCAGGGGAGTATGGGATCAGGAGAGACAGGGATCAGGGGAGTGTGGGATCAGGGGAGTGTGGGATCAGGGGAGTGTGGGATCTGGGGAGTCAGGTATCAGGAGAGTCAGGGATCAGGGGAGTATGGGATCAGGAGAGTGTGGGATCAGGAGAGTCAGGGATCAGGGGAGTATGGGATCAGGAGAGTATGGGATCAGGAGAGTCAGGGATCAGGGAGTATGGGATCAGGAGAGTATTGGATCAGGGGAGTATGGAATCGGGGAGTATGGGATCAGGCGAGTATGGGATCAGGAGAGACAGGGATCAAAGGAGTATGGGATCAGGGGAGTTGGGCATCAGGGGAGTATGGGATCAGGAGAGTCAGGGATCAGGGGAGTATGGGATCAGGGGAGTTAGGGATCAGGGGAGTATGGGATCAGGGGAGTATGGGATCAGGAGAGTGTGGGATCAGGGGAGTATGCGATCAGGGGAGTATGGGATCAGGAGAGTCAAGGATCAGGGGAGTATGGGATCAGGGGAGTATGGGGTCAGGGGAGTGTGGGATCAGGAGAGTATGGGATCAGGAGAGTCAGGGATCGGGGAGTATGGGATCAGGGGAGACAGGGATCAGGGGAGTATGGGATCAGGGGAGTTACGGATCAGGAGAGTATGGGACCAGGAGAGTGTGGGATCAGGAGAGTATGGGATCAGGAGAGTCAGGGATCGGGGAGTATGGGATCAGGAGAGTATGGGATCACGGGAGTTTGGGATCAGGGGAGTATGGGATCGGGGAGTGTGGGATCAGGGGAGTATGGGATCAGGAGAGTGTGGGATCAGGAGAGTGTGGGATCAGGGGAGTGTGGGATCAGGGGAGTGTGGGATCAGGGGAGTATGGGATCAGGGGAGTTAGGGATCAGGGGAGTATGGGACCAGGAGAGTGTGGGATCAGGAGAGTATGGGATCAGGGGAGTATGGGATCAGGGGAGTGTGGGATCAGGGGAGTATGGGATCAGGAGAGTGTGGGATCAGGAGAGTGTGGGATCAGGGGAGTGTGGGATCAGGGGAGTGTGGGATCAGGGGAGTATGGGATCAGGGGAGTGTGGGATCAGGGGAGTATGGGATCAGGGGAGTTAGGGATCAGGGGAGTATGGGACCAGGAGAGTTAGGGATCAGGGGAGTATGGGACCAGGAGAGTGTGGGATCAGGAGAGTATGGGATCAGGAGAGTCAGGGATCGGGGAGTATGGGATCAGGAGAGTGTGGGATCGGGGGAGTGAGGGATCAGGAGAGTGTGGGATCAGGGGAGTGTGGGATCAGGAGAGTGTGGGATCAGGGGAGTGTGGGATCAGGGGAGTATGGCATCAGGGGAGTTAGGGATCAGGGGTGTTAGGGATCAGGGGAGTATGGGATCAGGGGAGTATGGGATCAGGAGAGTATTGGATCGGGGGAGTGAGGGATCAGGAGAGTGTGGGATCAGGGGAGTGTGGGATCAGGAGAGTGTGGGATCAGGGGAGTGTGGGATCAGGGGAGTATGGGATCAGGAGAGTGTGGGATCAGGGGAGTGTGGGATCAGGGGAGTATGGGATCAGGAGAGTGTGGGATCTGGAGAGTCTGGGATCAGGGGAGTGTGGGATCAGGGGAGTATGGGATAAGGAGAGTGTGGGATCAGGGAAGTGTGGGATCAGGGGAGTATGGGATCAGGAGAGTGTGGGAACAGGGGAGTGTGGGATCAGGGGAGTATGGGATCAGGAGAGTGTGGATTCTGGAGAGTCTGGGATCAGGGGAGTGTGGGATCAGGAGAGTATGGGATCAGGGGAGTTAGGGATCAGGAGAGTTAGGGATTAGGGGAGTGTGGGATCAGGAGAGTGTGGGATCAGGGGAGTATGGGATCAGGAGCGTATGGGATCAGTAGAGTCAGGGATCAGGCGAGTTAGGGATCAGGAGCGTATGGGATCAGGAGCGTATGGGATCAGGAGACAATGGGATCAGGGGAGTTAGGAATCAGGAGAGTATGGGATCAGGAGAGTTAGGGATCAGGGGAGTATGGGATCAGGAGAGTGTGAGATCTGGGGATTACGGGATCAGGAGAGTATGGGATCAGGAGAGTCAGGGATCGGGGGAGTGTGGGATCAGGGGAGTGTGGGATCAGGAGAGTCAGGGATCGGGGAGTATGGGATCAGGGGAGTGTGGGATCAGGAGAGTCAGGGATCGGGGAGTATGGAATCAGGAGAGTTAGAGATCAGTGGAGTATGGGATCAGGAGAGTATGGGATCAGGAGAGTATGGGATCAGGAGAGTTAGAGATCAGTGGAGTATGGGATCAGGAGAGTATGGGATCAGGAGAGTGTGGGATCAGGAGAGTATGGGATCAGGAGAGCATGGGATCAGGAGAGTGTGGGATCAGGAGAGTGTGGGATCAGGAGAGTGTTGGATCAGGAGAGTGTGGGATCAGGAAAGTCAGGGATCAGGGGAGTATGGGATCAGGGGAGTTAGGGGTCAGGGGAGTATGGGATCAGGAGAGTCAGGGATCAGGGGAGTGTGGGATCAGGAGAGTGTGGGATCAGGGGAGTATGGGATCAGGTGCGTATGGGATCAGTAGAGTCAGGGATCAGGGGAGTTAGGGATCAGGAGAGTATGGGATCAGGGGAGTATGGGATCAGGGGAGTATGGGATCAGGAGAGTATGGGATCAGGAGAGTTAGGGATCAGGGGAGTACGAGGATCAGGAGAGTGTGGGATTAGGGGATTACGGGATCAGGAGAGTATGGGATCAAGTGTGTTAGGGGTTAGGAGAGTATGGGATTAGGGGAGTTAGGGATTAGCGGAGTTAGGGATCAGGAGAGTTAGTGATCTGGGGAGTATGGGATCAGGAGAGTATGGGATCAGGAGAGTATGGGATCAGGAGAGTCAGGGATCGGGGAGTATGGGATCAGGGGAGTTAGGGATCAGGAGAGTATGGGATCAGGGGAATATGGGATCAGGGGAGTTAGGGATCAGGGGAGTATGGGATTAGGAGTGTATTGGATCAGGGGATTTAGGGATCAGGGGAGTTAGGGATCAGGGGAGTATGGCATCAGGAGAGTATGGGATTAGGGAGTATGGGATCAGGAGAGTGTTGGATCAGGAGAGTCAGGGATCAGGGGAGTCAGGGATCAGGGGAGTTAGGGATCAGGGGAGTATGGGATCAGGAGAGTATGGGATCGGGGAGTATGGGATCAGGAGAGTGTGGGATCAGGAGAGTATGGGATCAGGGGAGTATGGGATCAGGGGAGTATGGGATCAGGAGAGTATGGGATCAGGAGAGTTAGGGATCAGGGGAGTATGGGATCAGGAGAGTGTGGGATCAGGGGATTACGGGATCAGGAGAGTATGGGATTAGGGGAGTTAGGGATCAGGAGAGTTAGTGATCTGGGGAGTATGGGATCAGGAGAGTATGGGATCAGGAGAGTTTGGGATCAGGAGAGTCAGGGATCGGGGAGTATGGGATCAGGGGAGTATGGGATCAGGAGAGTCAGGGATCGGGGAGTATGGGATCAGGGGAGTTAGGGATCAGGAGAGTATGGGATCAGGGGAATATGGGATCAGGGGAGTTAGGGATCAGGGGAGTATGGGATTAGGAGTGTATTGGATCAGGGGATTTAGGGATCAGGGGAGTTAGAGATCAGGGGAGTTAGGGATCAGGGGAGTTAGGGATCAGGGGAGTATGGGATTAGGAGAGTTAGGGATCAGGGGAGTGTGGGACCAGGAGAGTGTGGGATCAGGGGAATATGGGATCAGGAGCGTATGGGATCAGTAGAGTCAGGGATCAGGCGAGTTAGGGATCAGGAGCGTATGGGATCAGGAGAGTTAGGGATCAGGAGAGTGTGGGATCAGGAGAGTATGGGATCAGGGGAGTTAGGGATCAGGGGAGTTAGGGATCAGGAGAGTATGGGATTAGGAGTGCATTGGATCAGGGGATTTAGGGATCAGGGGAGTTAGGGATCAGGGGAGTATGGGATCAGGGGAGTCAGGGATCAGGGGAGTATGGGATCAGGGGAGTGTGGGATCAGGAGAGTCAGGGATCGGGGAGTATGGGATCAGGGGAGTGTGGGATCAGGGGAGTATGGGATCAGGAGAGTTAGAGATCAGTGGAGTATGGGATCAGGAGAGTATGGGATCAGGAGAGTCTGGGATCAGGAGAGTATGGGATCAGGAGAGTCAGAGATCGGGGGAGTATGGGATCAGGAGAGTATGGCATCAGGAGAGTATAGGATTAGGGAGTATGGGATCAGGAGAGTGTTGGATCAGGAGAGTCAGGGATCAGGGGAGTCAGGGATCAGGGGAGTTAGGGATCAGGGGAGTATGGGATCAGGAGAGTCAGGGATCAGGGGAGGATGGGATCAGGGGAGATAGGGATCAGGAGAGTATGGGATCGGGGAGTATGGGATCAGGAGAGTGTGGGATCAGGGGAGTGTGGGATCAGGGGAGTATGGGATCAGGGGAGTATGGGATCAGGAGAGTATGGGATCAGGAGAGTTAGGGATCAGGGGAGTATGGGATCAGGAGAGTGTGGGATCAGGGGATTACGGGATCAGGAGAGTATGGGATTAGGGGAGTTAGGGATCAGGAGAGTTAGTGATCTGGGGAGTATGGGATCAGGAGAGTATGGGAGCAGGAGAGTCAGGGATCGGGGAGTATGGGATCAGGGGAGTATGGGATCAGGAGAGTATGGGATCAGGAGAGTCAGGGATCGGGGAGTATGGGATCAGGGGAGTTAGGGATCAGGAGGAGAGTATGGGATCAGGGGAATATGGGATCAGGGGAGTTAGGGATCAGGGGAGTATGGGATTAGGAGTGTATTGGATCAGGGGATTTTGGGATCAGGGAAGTTAGGGATCAGGGGAGTTAGGGATCAGGGGAGTATGGGATCAGGGGAGTATGGGATCAGGGGAGTTACGGATCAGGGGAGTATGAGATCAGGAGAGTATGGGATCAGGAGAGTTAGGGATCAGGGGAGTGTATGATCAGGAGAGTGTGGGATCAGGGGAGTATGGGATCAGGAGCGTATGGGATCAGTAGAGTTAGGGATCAGGGGAGTGTATGATCAGGAGAGTGTGGGATCAGGGGATTTAGGGATCAGGAGCGTATGGGATCAGGAGAGTTAGGGATCAGGAGAGAGTGGGATCAGGAGAGTATGGGATCAGGGGAGTTAGGGATCAGGAGAGTATGGGATCAGGAGAGTTAGGGATCAGGAGAGACAGGGATCGGGGAGTATGGGATCAGGGGAGTGTAGGATCAGGAGAGTCAGGGATCAGGGGAGTATGGGATCAGGGGAGTGTGGGATCAGGAGAGTCAGGGATCGGGGGAGTTAGGGATCAGGGGAGTTAGGGATCAGGGGAGTATGGGATCAGGGGAGTATGGGATCAGGGGAGTTACGGATCAGGGGAGTATGGGATCAGGAGAGTTAGAGATCAGTGGAGTATGGGATCAGGAGAGTATGGGATCAGGAGAGTATGGGATCAGGGGAGTTAGGGATCAGGAGAGTATGGGATCAGGGGAGTGTGGGATCAGGAGAGTGTGGGATCAGGAGAGTCAGGGATCAGGAGAGTTAGAGATCATTGGAGTATGGGAACAGGAGAGTATGGGATCAGGGGAGTTAGGGATCAGGAGAGTATGGGATCAGGGGAGTGTGGGATCAGGAGCGTGTGGGATCAGGAGAGTCAGGGATCAGGAGAGTATGGGATCAGGGGAGTGTGGGATCAGGAGAGTGTGGGATCAGGAGAGTGTTGGATCAGGAGAGTGTGGGATCAGGAGAGTCAGGGATCAGGGGAGTATGGGATCAGGGGAGTTAGGGGTCAGGGGAGTATGGGATCAGGAGAGTCAGGGATCAGGGGAGTTAGGGGTCAGGGGAGTGTGGGATCAGGAGAGTGTGGGATCAGGAGAGTGTGGGATCAGGGGAGTATGGGATCAGGAGCGTATGGGATCAGTAGAGTCAGGGATCAGGGGAGTTAGGGATCAGGAGAGTATGGGATCAAGTGACTTAGGGGTTAGGCGAGTATGGGATTAGGGGAGTTAGGGATTAGGGGAGTTAGGGATCAGGAGAGTTAGTGATCTGGGGAGTATGGGATCAGGAGAGTATGGGATCAGGAGAGTCAGGAATCGGGGAGTATGGGATCAGGGGAGTATGGGATCAGGGGAGTTAGGGATCAGGAGAGTATGGGATTAGGAGTGCATTGGATCAGGGGATTTAGGGATCAGGGGAGTTAGGGATCAGGGGAGTATGGGATCAGGGGAGTTAGGGATCAGGGGAGTATGAGATCAGGAGAGTCAGGGATCAGGGGAGTATGGGATCAGGGGAGTATGGCATCAGGGGAGTATGGGATCAGGAGAGTTAGGGATCAGGAGAGTATGGGATCAGGAGAGTCAGGGATCAGGAGAGTATGGGATCAGGAGAGTCAGGGATCAGGAGAGTATGGGATCAGGAGAGTCAGAGATCGGGGGAGTATGGGATCAGGAGAGTATGGCATCAGGAGAGTATGGGATTAGGGAGTATGGGATCAGGAGAGTGTTGGATCAGGAGAGTCAGGGATCAGGGGAGTCAGGGATCAGGGGAGTTAGGGATCAGGGGAGTATGGGATCAGGAGAGTCAGGGATCAGGGGAGGATGGGATCAGGGGAGATAGGGATCAGGAGAGTATGGGATCGGGGAGTATGGGATCAGGAGAGTGTGGGATCAGGGGGGTATGGGATCAGGAGAGTATGGGATCAGGAGAGTTAGGGAACAGGGGAGTATGGGATCAGGAGAGTGTGGGATCAGGGGATTCTGGGATCAGGAGAGTATGGGATTAGGGGAGTTAGGGATCAGGAGAGTTAGTGATCTGGGGAGTATGGGATCAGGAGAGTATGGGATCAGGAGAGTCAGGGATCGGGGAGTATGGGATCAGGGGAGTATGGGATCAGGAGAGTCAGGGATCAGGGGAGTATGGGATCAGGGGAGTATGGGATCAGGGGAGTGTGGGATCAGGGGAGTGTAGGATCAGGAGAGTTAGAGATCAGTGGAGTATGGGATCAGGAGAGACAGGGATCAGGGGAGTATGGGATCAGGAGAGTATGGGATAAGGGGAGTTAGGGATCAGGAGAGTATGGGATCAGGGGAGTTAAGGATCAGGGGAGTATGGGATCAGGAGAGTTAGGGATCAGGGGAGTATGGGATCAGGAGAGTATGGGATCAGGAGAGTCAGGGATCAGGGGAGGATGGGATCAGGGGAGACAGGGATCGGGGAGTATGGGATCAGGGGAGTATGGCATCAGGGAGTTAGGGATCAGGGGAGTATGTGATCAGGAGAGTATTGGATCAGGAGAGTATGGGATCGGGGAGTGTTGGAACAGGGGAGTGTGGGATCAGGGGCGTATGGGATCAGGAGAGTGTGGGATCAGGGGAGTGTGGGATCAGGGGAGTATGGGATCAGGACACTGGGGGATCAGGGGAGTATGGGATCAGGGGAGTATGGGATCAGGAGGGTATGGGATCAGGGGAGTGTGGGATCAGGGGAGTATGGGATCAGGGGAGTATGGGATCAGGAGAGTTAGGGATCAGGGGAGTATGGGATCAGGAGAGTATGGGATCAGGAGAGTATGGGATCGGGGAGTATGGGATCAGGAGAGTATGGGATCAGGGGAGTTAGGGGTCAGGGGAGTATGGGATCAGGGGAGTCAGGGATCAGGGGAGTTAGGGATCAGGGGAGTATGGGATCAGGAGAGTATTGGATCAGGAGAGTATGGGATCGGGGAGTATGGGATCAGGAGAGTATGGGATCAGGGGAGTTAGGGGTCAGGGGAGTATGGGATCAGGGGAGTCAGGGATCAGGGGAGTTAGGGATCAGGGGAGTATGGGATCAGGAGAGTTAGGGATCATGGGAGTATGGGATCAGGAGAGTATGGGATCAGGAGAGTCAGGGATCAGGGGAGGATGGGATCAGGGGAGTGTGGGATCAGGAGAGTGTGGGATCAGGAGAGTGTTGGATCAGGAGAGTGTGGGATCAGGAGAGTCAGGGATCAGGGGAGTATGGGATCAGGGGAGTTAGGGGTCAGGGGAGTATGGGATCAGGAGAGTCAGGGATCAGGGGAGTTAGGGGTCAGGGGAGTATGGGACCAGGAGAGTATGGGATCAGGAGAGTCAGGGATCAGGAGAGTCAGGGATCAGGAGAGTTAGGGATCAGGGGAGTGTGGGATCAGGAGAGTGTGGGATCAGGAGAGTGTGGGATCAGGGGAGTATGGGATCAGGAGCGTATGGGATCAGTAGAGTCAGGGATCAGGGGAGTTAGGGATCAGGAGAGTATGGGATCAAGTGACTTAGGGGTTAGGCGAGTATGGGATTAGGGGAGTTAGGGATTAGGGGAGTTAGGGATCAGGAGAGTTAGTGATCTGGGGAGTATGGGATCAGGAGAGTATGGGATCAGGAGAGTCAGGAATCGGGGAGTATGGGATCAGGGGAGTATGGGATCAGGGGAGTTAGGGATCAGGAGAGTATGGGATTAGGAGTGCATTGGATCAGGGGATTTAGGGATCAGGGGAGTTAGGGATCAGGGGAGTATGGGATCAGGGGAGTTAGGGATCAGGGGAGTATGAGATCAGGAGAGTCAGGGATCAGGGGAGTATGGGATCAGGGGAGTATGGCATCAGGGGAGTATGGGATCAGGAGAGTTAGGGATCAGGAGAGTATGGGATCAGGAGAGTCAGGGATCAGGAGAGTATGGGATCAGGAGAGTCAGGGATCAGGAGAGTATGGGATCAGGAGAGTCAGAGATCGTGTTAGTATGGGATCAGGAGAGTATGGCATCAGGAGAGTATGGGATTAGGGAGTATGGGATCAGGAGAGTGTTGGATCAGGAGAGTCAGGGATCAGGGGAGTCAGGGATCAGGGGAGTTAGGGATCAGGGGAGTATGGGATCAGGAGAGTCAGGGATCAGGGGAGGATGGGATCAGGGGAGATAGGGATCAGGAGAGTATGGGATCGGGGAGTATGGGATCAGGAGAGTGTGGGATCAGGGGGGTATGGGATCAGGAGAGTATGGGATCAGGAGAGTTAGGGAACAGGGGAGTATGGGATCAGGAGAGTGTGGGATCAGGGGATTCTGGGATCAGGAGAGTATGGGATTAGGGGAGTTAGGGATCAGGAGAGTTAGTGATCTGGGGAGTATGGGATCAGGAGAGTATGGGATCAGGAGAGTCAGGGATCGGGGAGTATGGGATCAGGGGAGTATGGGATCAGGAGAGTCAGGGATCAGGGGAGTATGGGATCAGGGGAGTATGGGATCAGGGGAGTGTGGGATCAGGGGAGTGTAGGATCAGGAGAGTTAGAGATCAGTGGAGTATGGGATCAGGAGAGACAGGGATCAGGGGAGTATGGGATCAGGAGAGTATGGGATAAGGGGAGTTAGGGATCAGGAGAGTATGGGATCAGGGGAGTTAAGGATCAGGGGAGTATGGGATCAGGAGAGTTAGGGATCAGGGGAGTATGGGATCAGGAGAGTATGGGATCAGGAGAGTCAGGGATCAGGGGAGGATGGGATCAGGGGAGACAGGGATCGGGGAGTATGGGATCAGGGGAGTATGGCATCAGGGAGTTAGGGATCAGGGGAGTATGTGATCAGGAGAGTATTGGATCAGGAGAGTATGGGATCGGGGAGTGTTGGAACAGGGGAGTGTGGGATCAGGGGCGTATGGGATCAGGAGAGTGTGGGATCAGGGGAGTGTGGGATCAGGGGAGTATGGGATCAGGACACTGGGGGATCAGGGGAGTATGGGATCAGGGGAGTATGGGATCAGGGGGGTATGGGATCAGGGGAGTGTGGGATCAGGGGAGTATGGGATCAGGGGAGTATGGGATCAGGAGAGTTAGGGATCAGGGGAGTATGGGATCAGGAGAGTATGGGATCAGGAGAGTATGGGATCGGGGAGTATGGGATCAGGAGAGTATGGGATCAGGGGAGTTATGGGTCAGGGGAGTATGGGATCAGGGGAGTCAGGGATCAGGGGAGTTAGGGATCAGGGGAGTATGGGATCAGGAGAGTATTGGATCAGGAGAGTATGGGATCGGGGAGTATGGGATCAGGAGAGTATGGGATCAGGGGAGTTAGGGGTCAGGGGAGTATGGGATCAGGGGAGTCAGGGATCAGGGGAGTTAGGGATCAGGGGAGTATGGGATCAGGAGAGTTAGGGATCATGGGAGTATGGGATCAGGAGAGTATGGGATCAGGAGAGTCAGGGATCAGGGGAGGATGGGATCAGGGGTGATAGGGATCGGGGAGTATGGGATCAGGGGAGTATGGCATCAGGGGAGTTAGGGATCAGGGGAGTATGGGATCAGGAGAGTATTGGATCAGGAGAGTATGGGATCGGGGAGTATGGGATCAGGAGAGTGTGGGATCAGGGGAGTGTGGGATCAGGGGAGTATGGGATCAGGAGAGTGTGGGATCAGGGGAGTGTGGGATCAGGGGAGTATGGGATCAGGAGAGTGTTTGATCTGGAGAGTCTGGGATCAGGGGAGTATGGGATCAGGGGAGTATGGGATCAGGGGAGTTAGGGATCAGGAGAGCATGGGATCAGGAGAGTTAGGGATCAGGGGAGTTAGGGATCAGGAGAGTATGGGATCAGGGGAGTTAGGGATCAGGAGAGTATGGCATCAGGGGAGTCAGGGATCGGGGAGTATGGGATCAGGGGAGTATGGGATCAGGCGATTATGGGATCAGGGGAGTTAGGGATCAGGAGAGACAGGGATCAGGGGAGTATGGGATCAGTGGAGTATGGGATCAGGGGAGTTAGGGATCAGGGGAGTATGGGATCAGGGGAGTTAAGGATCAGGGGAGTATGGGATCAGGAGAGTTAGGGATCAGGGGAGTATGGGATCAGGAGAGTCAGGGATCAGGGGAGGATGGGATCAGGGGAGACAGGGATCAGGGAGTATGGGATCAGGGGAGTATGGCATCAGGAGAGTATGCGATCAGGAGAGTCAGGGATCAGGAGAGTATGGGATCAGGGGAGTATGGGATCAGGAGAGTGTGGGATCAGGAGAGTGTGGGATCAGGGGAGTCTGGGATCAAGTGAGTTAGGGATCAGGCGAGTATGGGATCAGGGGAGTCAGGGATCAGGGGAGTTTGGGATCAGGAGAGTATGGGATCAGGAGAGTATGGGATCAGGAGAGTAAGGGATCAGGAGAGTATGGGATCAGGGGAGTATGGGATCAGGGGAGTTAGGGATCAGGAGAGTATGGGATCAGGAAAGTTAGGGATCAGGGGAGTATGGGATCAGGAGAGTCAGGGATCAGGGGAGGATGGGATCAGGGGAGACAGGGATCAGGGAGTATGGGATCAGGGGAGTATGGCATCAGGAGAGTATGCGATCAGGAGAGTCAGGGATCAGGAGAGTATGGGATCAGGGGAGTATGGGATCAGGAGAGTGTGGGATCAGGGGAGTATGGGATCAGGAGAGTGTGGGATCAGGAGAGTGTGGGATCAGGGGAGTCTGGGATCAAGTGAGTTAGGGATCAGGCGAGTATGGGATCAGGGGAGTCAGGGATCAGGGGAGTTTGGGATCAGGAGAGTATGGGATCAGGAGAGTATGGGATCAGGAGAGTAAGGGATCAGGAGAGTATGGGATCAGGGGAGTATGGGATCAGGGGAGTTAGGGATCAGGAGAGTATGGGATCAGGAGAGTTAGGGATCAGGGGAGTATGGGATCAGGGGAGTGTGGGATCGGGAGAGTGTGGGATCAGGGGAGTGTGGGATCAGGGGAGTGTGGTATCAGGGGAGTGTGGGATCAGGGGAGTGTGGGATCAGGGGAGTGTGGGATGAGGGAAGGATGTGATCAGGAGAGAATGGGATCAGGAGAGTCAGGGATCAGGGGAGTCAGGGATCGGGGAGTATGGGATCAGGAGAGTATGGGATCAGGTGAGTTAGGGGTTAGGCGAGTATGGGATTAGGGGAGTTAGGGATTAGGGGAGTTAGGGATCAGGAGAGTTAGTGATCTGGGGAGTATGGGATCAGGAGAGTATGGGATCAGGAGAGTCAGGAATCGGGGAGTATGGGATCAGGGGAGTATGGGATCAGGGGAGTTAGGGATCAGGAGAGTATGGGATTAGGAGTGCATTGGATCAGGGGATTTAGGGATCAGGGGAGTTAGGGATCAGGGGAGTATGGGATCAGGGGAGTTAGGGATCAGGGGAGTATGAGATCAGGAGAGTCAGGTATCAGGGGAGTATGGGATCAGGGGAGTATGGGATCAGGGGAGTATGGGATCAGGAGAGTTAGGGATCAGGAGAGTATGGGATCAGGAGAGTCAGGGTTCAGGAGAGTATGGGATTAGGAGAGTCAGGGATCAGGAGAGTATGGGATCAGGAGAGTCAGAGATCGGGGGAGTATGGGATCAGGAGAGTATGGCATCAGGAGAGTATGGGATTAGGGAGTATGGGATCAGGAGAGTGTTGGATCAGGAGAGTCAGGGATCAGGGGAGTCAGGGATCAGGGGAGTTAGGGATCAGGGGAGTATGGGATCAGGAGAGTCAGGGATCAGGGGAGGATGGGATCAGGGGAGATAGGGATCAGGAGAGTATGGGATCGGGGAGTATGGGATCAGGAGAGTGTGGGATCAGGAGAGTATGGGATCAGGGGAGTATGGGATCAGGGGAGTATGGGAACAGGGGAGTATGGGATCAGGAGAGTGTGGGATCAGGGGATTCCGGGATCAGGAGAGTATGGGATTAGGGGAGTTAGGGATCTGGAGAGTTAGTGATCTGGGGAGTATGGGATCAGGAGAGTATGGGATCAGGAGAGTATGGGATCAGGAGAGTCAGGGATCGGGGAGTATGGGATCAGGGGAGTATGGGATCAGGAGAGTCAGGGATCAGGGGAGTATGGGATCAGGGGAGTGTAGGATCAGGAGAGTTAGAGATCAGTGGAGTATGGGATCAGGAGAGTATGGGATCAGGGGAGTTAGGGATCAGGAGAGTATGGGATCAGGGGAGTATGGGATCAGGAGAGTATGGGATCAGGGGAGTTAGGGATCAGGGGAGTATGGGATCAGGGGAGTTAAGGATCAGGGGAGTATGGGATCAGGAGAGTTAGGGATCAGGGGAGTATGGGATCAGGAGAGTATGGGATCAGGAGAGTCAGGGATCAGGGGAGGATGGGATCAGGGGAGACAGGGATCGGGGAGTATGGGATCAGGAGAGTATTGGATCAGGAGAGTATGGGATCGGGGAGTGTTGGAACAGGGGAGTGTGGGATCAGGGGCGTATGGGATCAGGGGAGTATGGGATCAGGAGACTGTGGGATCAGGGGAGTATGGGATCTGGGGAGTATGGGATCAGGGGGGTATGGGATCAGGGGAGTGTGGGATCAGGGGAGTATGGGATCAGGGGAGTATGGGATCAGGAGAGTTAGGGATCAGGGGAGTATGGGATCAGGAGAGTATGGGTTCAGGAGAGTCAGGGATCAGGGGAGGGTGGGATCAGGGGAGATAGGGATCGGGGAGTATGGGATCAGGGGAGTATGGCATCAGGAGAGTTAGGGATCAGGGGAGTATGGGATCAGGGGAGTTAGGGGTCAGGGGAGTATGGGATCAGGGGAGTCAGGGATCAGGGGAGTTAGGGATCAGGGGAGTATGGGATCAGGAGAGTTAGGGATCATGGGAGTATGGGATCAGGAGAGTATGGGATCAGGAGAGTCAGGGATCAGGGGAGGATGGGATCAGGGGTGATAGGGATCGGGGAGTATGGGATCAGGGGAGTATGGCATCAGGGGCGTTAGGGATCAGGGGAGTATGGGATCAGGAGAGTATTGGATCAGGAGAGTATGGGATCGGGGAGTATGGGATCAGGAGAGTGTGGGATCAGGGGAGTGTGGGATCAGGGGAGTATGGGATCAGGAGAGTGTGGGATCAGGGGAGTGTGGGATCAGGGGAGTATGGGATCAGTAGAGTGTTTGATCTGGAGAGTCTGGGATCAGGGGAGTATGGGATCAGGGGAGTATGGGATCAGGGGAGTTAGGGATCAGGAGAGCATGGGATCAGGAGAGTTAGGGATCAGGGGAGTGTGGGATCAGGAGAGTGTGGGATCAGGGGAGTATGGGATCAGGAGCGTATGGGATCAGTAGAGTCAGGGATCAGGCGAGTTAGGGATCAGGAGCGTATGGGATCAGGAGAGTATGGGATCAGGGGAGTTAGGGATCAGGGGAGTATGGGATCAGGAGAGTATGGGATCAGGGGAGTTAGGGATCAGGAGAGTATGGGATCAGGGGAGTTAGGGATCAGGAGAGTATGGCATCAGGGGAGTCAGGGATCGGGGAGTATGGGATCAGGGGAGTATGGGATCAGGCGATTATGGGATCAGGCGATTATGGGATCAGGGGAGTTAGGGATCAGGAGAGACAGGGATCAGGGGAGTATGGGATCAGTGGAGTATGGGATCAGGGGAGTTAGGGATCAGGGGAGTATGGGATCAGGGGAGTTAAGGATCAGGGGAGTATGGGATCAGGAGAGTTAGGGATCAGGGGAGTATGGGATCAGGAGAGTCAGGGATCAGGGGAGGATGGGATCAGGGGAGACAGGGATCAGGGAGTATGGGATCAGGGGAGTATGGCATCAGGAGAGTATGCGATCAGGAGAGTCAGGGATCAGGAGAGTATGGGATTCGGAGAGTCAGGGATCAGGAGAGTCAGGGATCAGGGGAGTATGGGATCAGGGGAGTATGGGATCAGGAGAGTGTGGGATCAGGAGAGTGTGGGATCAGGGGAGTCTGGGATCAAGTGAGTTAGGGATCAGGCGAGTATGGGATTAGGGGAGTCAGGGATCAGGGGAGTTTGGGATCAGGAGAGTATGGGATCAGGAGAGTATGGGATCAGGAGAGTAAGGGATCAGGAGAGTATGGGATCCGGGGAGTATGGGATCAGGGGAGTTAGGGATCAGGAGAGTATGGGATCAGGAGAGTTAGGGATCAGGGGAGTATGGGATCAGGGGAGTGTGGGATCAGGAGAGTGTGGGATCAGGGGAGTGTGGGATCAGGGGAGTGTGGGATCAGGGGAGTGTGGGATCAGGGGAGTGTGGGATCAGGGGAGGATGTGATCAGGAGAGTATGGGATCAGGAGAGTCAGGGATCAGGGGAGTCTGGGTCAGGAGAGTATGGGATCAGGTGAGTTAGGGATCAGGAGAGTTTGGGATCAGGGAAGTATGGGATCAGGGGAGTATGGGATCAGGGGAGTTAGGGATCAGGGAAGTATGGAATCAGGGGAGTATGGGATCAGGGGAGTTAGGGATCAGGGGAGTATGGGATCAGGAGTGTGTGGGATCAGGGGAGTATGGGATCAGGAGAGTCTGGGATCAAGTGACTTAGGGATCAGGAGTGTATGGGATTAGGGGAGTTAGGGATCAGGGGAGTTAGGGATCAGGAGAGTAATGGATGAGGAGAGTCTGGGTTTAGGGGAGTATGGGACCAGGAGAGTCAGAATTCGGGGAGTATGGGATCAGGGGAGTATGGGATCAGGGGAGTTAGGGATCAGGGGAGTATGAGATCAGGAGAGTCAGGGATCAGGGGAGTGTGGGATCAGGGGAGTGTGGGATCAGGGGAGTGTGGGATCAGGGGAGTATGGGATGAGGGGAGGATGTGATCAGGAGAGTATGGGATCAGGAGAGTCAGGGATCAGGGGAGTCAGGGATCGGGGAGTATGGGATCAGGAGAGTATGGGATCAGGTGAGTTAGGGGTTAGGCGAGTATGGGATTAGGGGAGTTAGGGATTAGGGGAGTTAGGGATCAGGGGAGGATGGGATCAGGGGAGTTAGGGATCAGGAGAGTATGGGATTAGGAGTGCATTGGATCAGGGGATTTAGGGATCAGGGGAGTTAGGGATCAGGGGAGTATGGGATCAGGGGAGTCAGGGATCAGGGGAGTATGGGATCAGGGGAGTGTGGGATCAGGAGAGTCAGGGATCGGGGAGTATGGGATCAGGGGAGTGTGGGATCAGGGGAGTATGGGATCAGGAGAGTTAGAGATCAGTGGAGTATGGGATCAGGAGAGTATGGGATCAGGAGAGTCTGGGATCAGGAGAGTATGGGATCAGGAGAGTCAGAGATCGGGGGAGTATGGGATCAGGAGAGTATGGCATCAGGAGAGTATAGGATTAGGGAGTATGGGATCAGGAGAGTGTTGGATCAGGAGAGTCAGGGATCAGGGGAGTCAGGGATCAGGGGAGTTAGGGATCAGGGGAGTATGGGATCAGGAGAGTCAGGGATCAGGGGAGGATGGGATCAGGGGAGATAGGGATCAGGGGAGTATGGGATCGGGGAGTATGGGATCAGGAGAGTGTGGGATCAGGGGAGTGTGGGATCAGGGGAGTATGGGATCAGGGGAGTATGGGATCAGGAGAGTATGGGATCAGGAGAGTTAGGGATCAGGGGAGTATGGGATCAGGAGAGTGTGGGATCAGGGGATTACGGGATCAGGAGAGTATGGGATTAGGGGAGTTAGGGATCAGGAGAGTTAGTGATCTGGGGAGTATGGGATCAGGAGAGTATGGGAGCAGGAGAGTCAGGGATCGGGGAGTATGGGATCAGGGGAGTATGGGATCAGGAGAGTATGGGATCAGGAGAGTCAGGGATCGGGGAGTATGGGATCAGGGGAGTTAGGGATCAGGAGGAGAGTATGGGATCAGGGGAATATGGGATCAGGGGAGTTAGGGATCAGGGGAGTATGGGATTAGGAGTGTATTGGATCAGGGGATTTTGGGATCAGGGGAGTTAGGGATCAGGGGAGTTAGGGATCAGGGGAGTATGGGATCAGGGGAGTATGGGATCAGGGGAGTTACGGATCAGGGGAGTATGAGATCAGGAGAGTATGGGATCAGGAGAGTTAGGGATCAGGGGAGTGTATGATCAGGAGAGTGTGGGATCAGGGGAGTATGGGATCAGGAGCGTATGGGATCAGTAGAGTTAGGGATCAGGGGAGTGTATGATCAGGAGAGTGTGGGATCAGGGGATTTAGGGATCAGGAGCGTATGGGATCAGGAGAGTTAGGGATCAGGAGAGAGTGGGATCAGGAGAGTATGGGATCAGGGGAGTTAGGGATCAGGAGAGTATGGGATCAGGAGAGTTAGGGATCAGGAGAGACAGGGATCGGGGAGTATGGGATCAGGGGAGTGTAGCATCAGGAGAGTCAGGGATCAGGGGAGTATGGGATCAGGGGAGTGTGGGATCAGGAGAGTCAGGGATCGGGGGAGTTAGGGATCAGGGGAGTTAGGGATCAGGGGAGTATGGGATCAGGGGAGTATGGGATCAGGGGAGTTACGGATCAGGGGAGTATGGGATCAGGAGAGTTAGAGATCAGTGGAGTATGGGATCAGGAGAGTATGGGATCAGGAGAGTATGGGATCAGGGGAGTTAGGGATCAGGAGAGTATGGGATCAGGGGAGTGTGGGATCAGGAGAGTGTGGGATCAGGAGAGTCAGGGATCAGGAGAGTTAGAGATCATTGGAGTATGGGAACAGGAGAGTATGGGATCAGGGGAGTTAGGGATCAGGAGAGTATGGGATCAGGGGAGTGTGGGATCAGGAGCGTGTGGGATCAGGAGAGTCAGGGATCAGGAGAGTATGGGATCAGGGGAGTGTGGGATCAGGAGAGTGTGGGATCAGGAGAGTGTGGGATCAGGAGAGTCAGGGATCAGGGGAGTATGGGATCAGGGGAGTTAGGGGTCAGGGGAGTATGGGATCAGGAGAGTCAGGGATCAGGGGAGTTAGGGGTCAGGGGAGTATGGGACCAGGAGAGTGTGGGATTAGGAGAGTCAGGGATCAGGAGAGTCAGGGATCAGGAGAGTTAGGGATCAGGGGAGTGTGGGATCAGGAGAGTGTGGGATCAGGAGAGTGTGGGATCAGGGGAGTATGGGATCAGGAGCGTATGGGATCAGTAGAGTCAGGGATCAGGGGAGTTAGGGATCAGGAGAGTATGGGATCAAGTGACTTAGGGGTTAGGCGAGTATGGGATTAGGGGAGTTAGGGATTAGGGGAGTTAGGGATCAGGAGAGTTAGTGATCTGGGGAGTATGGGATCAGGAGAGTATGGGATCAGGAGAGTCAGGAATCGGGGAGTATGGGATCAGGGGAGTATGGGATCAGGGGAGTTAGGGATCAGGAGAGTATGGGATTAGGAGTGCATTGGATCAGGGGATTTAGGGATCAGGGGAGTTAGGGATCAGGGGAGTATGGGATCAGGGGAGTTAGGGATCAGGGGAGTATGAGATCAGGAGAGTCAGGGATCAGGGGAGTATGGGATCAGGGGAGTATGGCATCAGGGGAGTATGGGATCAGGAGAGTTAGGGATCAGGAGAGTATGGGATCAGGAGAGTCAGGGATCAGGAGAGTATGGGATCAGGAGAGTCAGGGATCAGGAGAGTATGGGATCAGGAGAGTCAGAGATCGTGTTAGTATGGGATCAGGAGAGTATGGCATCAGGAGAGTATGGGATTAGGGAGTATGGGATCAGGAGAGTGTTGGATCAGGAGAGTCAGGGATCAGGGGAGTCAGGGATCAGGGGAGTTAGGGATCAGGGGAGTATGGGATCAGGAGAGTCAGGGATCAGGGGAGGATGGGATCAGGGGAGATAGGGATCAGGAGAGTATGGGATCGGGGAGTATGGGATCAGGAGAGTGTGGGATCAGGGGGGTATGGGATCAGGAGAGTATGGGATCAGGAGAGTTAGGGAACAGGGGAGTATGGGATCAGGAGAGTGTGGGATCAGGGGATTCTGGGATCAGGAGAGTATGGGATTAGGGGAGTTAGGGATCAGGAGAGTTAGTGATCTGGGGAGTATGGGATCAGGAGAGTATGGGATCAGGAGAGTCAGGGATCGGGGAGTATGGGATCAGGGGAGTATGGGATCAGGAGAGTCAGGGATCAGGGGAGTATGGGATCAGGGGAGTATGGGATCAGGGGAGTGTGGGATCAGGGGAGTGTAGGATCAGGAGAGTTAGAGATCAGTGGAGTATGGGATCAGGAGAGACAGGGATCAGGGGAGTATGGGATCAGGAGAGTATGGGATAAGGGGAGTTAGGGATCAGGTGAGTATGGGATCAGGGGAGTTAAGGATCAGGGGAGTATGGGATCAGGAGAGTTAGGGATCAGGGGAGTATGGGATCAGGAGAGTATGGGATCAGGAGAGTCAGGGATCAGGGGAGGATGGGATCAGGGGAGACAGGGATCGGGGAGTATGGGATCAGGGGAGTATGGCATCAGGGAGTTAGGGATCAGGGGAGTATGTGATCAGGAGAGTATTGGATCAGGAGAGTATGGGATCGGGGAGTGTTGGAACAGGGGAGTGTGGGATCAGGGGCGTATGGGATCAGGAGAGTGTGGGATCAGGGGAGTGTGGGATCAGGGGAGTATGGGATCAGGACACTGGGGGATCAGGGGAGTATGGGATCAGGGGAGTATGGGATCAGGGGGGTATGGGATCAGGGGAGTGTGGGATCAGGGGAGTATGGGATCAGGGGAGTATGGGATCAGGAGAGTTAGGGATCAGGGGAGTATGGGATCAGGAGAGTATGGGATCAGGAGAGTATGGGATCGGGGAGTATGGGATCAGGAGAGTATGGGATCAGGGGAGTTATGGGTCAGGGGAGTATGGGATCAGGGGAGTCAGGGATCAGGGGAGTTAGGGATCAGGGGAGTATGGGATCAGGAGAGTATTGGATCAGGAGAGTATGGGATCGGGGAGTATGGGATCAGGAGAGTATGGGATCAGGGGAGTTAGGGGTCAGGGGAGTATGGGATCAGGGGAGTCAGGGATCAGGGGAGTTAGGGATCAGGGGAGTATGGGATCAGGAGAGTTAGGGATCATGGGAGTATGGGATCAGGAGAGTATGGGATCAGGAGAGTCAGGGATCAGGGGAGGATGGGATCAGGGGTGATAGGGATCGGGGAGTATGGGATCAGGGGAGTATGGCATCAGGGGAGTTAGGGATCAGGGGAGTATGGGATCAGGAGAGTATTGGATCAGGAGAGTATGGGATCGGGGAGTATGGGATCAGGAGAGTGTGGGATCAGGGGAGTGTGGGATCAGGGGAGTATGGGATCAGGAGAGTGTGGGATCAGGGGAGTGTGGGATCAGGGGAGTATGGGATCAGGAGAGTGTTTGATCTGGAGAGTCTGGGATCAGGGGAGTATGGGATCAGGGGAGTATGGGATCAGGGGAGTTAGGGATCAGGAGAGCATGGGATCAGGAGAGTTAGGGATCAGGGGAGTTAGGGATCAGGAGAGTATGGGATCAGGGGAGTTAGGGATCAGGAGAGTATGGCATCAGGGGAGTCAGGGATCGGGGAGTATGGGATCAGGGGAGTATGGGATCAGGCGATTATGGGATCAGGGGAGTTAGGGATCAGGAGAGACAGGGATCAAGGGAGTATGGGATCAGTGGAGTATGGGATCAGGGGAGTTAGGGATCAGGGGAGTATGGGATCAGGAGAGTCAGGGATCAGGGGAGGATGGGATCAGGAGAGTCAGGGATCAGGAGAGTATGGGATCAGGGGAGTATGGGATCAGGAGAGTGTGGGATCAGGAGAGTGTGGGATCAGGGGAGTCTGGGATCAAGTGAGTTAGGGATCAGGCGAGTATGGGATCAGGGGAGTCAGGGATCAGGGGAGTTTGGGATCAGGAGAGTATGGGATCAGGAGAGTATGGGATCAGGAGAGTAAGGGATCAGGAGAGTATGGGATCAGGGGAGTATGGGATCAGGGGAGTTAGGGATCAGGAGAGTATGGGATCAGGAGAGTTAGGGATCAGGGGAGTATGGGATCAGGAGAGTCAGGGATCAGGGGAGGATGGGATCAGGGGAGACAGGGATCAGGGAGTATGGGATCAGGGGAGTATGGCATCAGGAGAGTATGCGATCAGGAGAGTCAGGGATCAGGAGAGTATGGGATCAGGGGAGTATGGGATCAGGAGAGTGTGGGATCAGGAGAGTGTGGGATCAGGGGAGTCTGGGATCAAGTGAGTTAGGGATCAGGCGAGTATGGGATCAGGGGAGTCAGGGATCAGGGGAGTTTGGGATCAGGAGAGTATGGGATCAGGAGAGTATGGGATCAGGAGAGTAAGGGATCAGGAGAGTATGGGATCAGGGGAGTATGGGATCAGGGGAGTTAGGGATCAGGAGAGTATGGGATCAGGAGAGTTAGGGATCAGGGGAGTATGGGATCAGGGGAGTGTGGGATCGGGAGAGTGTGGGATCAGGGGAGTGTGGGATCAGGGGAGTGTGGTATCAGGGGAGTGTGGGATCAGGGGAGTGTGGGATCAGGGGAGTGTGGGATGAGGGGAGGATGTGATCAGGAGAGAATGGGATCAGGAGAGTCAGGGATCAGGGGAGTCAGGGATCGGGGAGTATGGGATCAGGAGAGTATGGGATCAGGTGAGTTAGGGGTTAGGGGAGTTAGGGATCAGGAGAGTTAGTGATCTGGGGAGTATGGGATCAGGAGAGTATGGGATCAGGAGAGTCAGGAATCGGGGAGTATGGGATCAGGGGAGTATGGGATCAGGGGAGTTAGGGATCAGGAGAGTATGGGATTAGGAGTGCATTGGATCAGGGGATTTAGGGATCAGGGGAGTTAGGGATCAGGGGAGTATGGGATCAGGGGAGTTAGGGATCAGGGGAGTATGAGATCAGGAGAGTCAGGTATCAGGGGAGTATGGGATCAGGGGAGTATGGGATCAGGGGAGTATGGGATCAGGAGAGTTAGGGATCAGGAGAGTATGGGATCAGGAGAGTCAGGGTTCAGGAGAGTATGGGATTAGGAGAGTCAGGGATCAGGAGAGTATGGGATCAGGAGAGTCAGAGATCGGGGGAGTATGGGATCAGGAGAGTATGGCATCAGGAGAGTATGGGATTAGGGAGTATGGGATCAGGAGAGTGTTGGATCAGGAGAGTCAGGGATCAGGGGAGTCAGGGATCAGGGGAGTTAGGGATCAGGGGAGTATGGGATCAGGAGAGTCAGGGATCAGGGGAGGATGGGATCAGGGGAGATAGGGATCAGGAGAGTATGGGATCGGGGAGTATGGGATCAGGAGAGTGTGGGATCAGGAGAGTATGGGATCAGGGGAGTATGGGATCAGGGGAGTATGGGATCAGGAGAGTATGGGATCAGGAGAGTTAGGGAACAGGGGAGTATGGGATCAGGAGAGTGTGGGATCAGGGGATTCCGGGATCAGGAGAGTATGGGATTAGGGGAGTTAGGGATCAGGAGAGTTAGTGATCTGGGGAGTATGGGATCAGGAGAGTATGGGATCAGGAGAGTCAGGGATCGGGGAGTATGGGATCAGGGGAGTATGGGATCAGGAGAGTCAGGGATCAGGGGAGTATGGGATCAGGGGAGTATGGGATCAGGGGAGTGTGGGATCAGGGGAGTGT
Organism: Chiloscyllium punctatum; assembly: GCF_047496795.1. NCBI lineage: Eukaryota > Metazoa > Chordata > Chondrichthyes > Orectolobiformes > Hemiscylliidae > Chiloscyllium > Chiloscyllium punctatum. The sequence continues at coordinate 168,898,721 of NC_092739.1, forward strand.
AGGATCAGGAGAGTTAGAGATCAGTGGAGTATGGGATCAGGAGAGTATGGGATCAGGGGAGTTAGGGATCAGGAGAGTATGGGATCAGGGGAGTATGGGATCAGGAGAGTATGGGATCAGGGGAGTTAGGGATCAGGGGAGTATGGGATCAGGGGAGTTAAGGATCAGGGGAGTATGGGATCAGGAGAGTTAGGGATCAGGAGAGTATGGGATCAGGAGAGTATGGGATCAGGAGAGTCAGGGATCAGGGGAGGATGGGATCAGGGGAGACAGGGATCGGGGAGTATGGGATCAGGAGAGTATTGGATCAGGAGAGTATGGGATCGGGGAGTGTTGGAACAGGGAAGTGTGGGATCAGGGGCGTATGGGATCAGGGGAGTATGGGATCAGGAGACTGTGGGATCAGGGGAGTATGGGATCTGGGGAGTATGGGATCAGGGGGGTATGGGATCAGGGGAGTGTGGGATCAGGGGAGTATGGGATCAGGGGAGTATGGGATCAGGAGAGTTAGGGATCAGGGGAGTATGGGATCAGGAGAGTATGGGATCAGGAGAGTTAGGGATCAGGGGAGTATGGGATCAGGAGAGTCAGGGATCAGGGGAGGATGGGATCAGGGGAGACAGGGATCAGGGAGTATGGGATCAGGGGAGTATGGCATCAGGAGAGTATGCGATCAGGAGAGTCAGGGATCAGGAGAGTATGGGATCAGGGGAGTATGGGATCAGGAGAGTGTGGGATCAGGAGAGTGTGGGATCAGGGGAGTCTGGGATCAAGTGAGTTAGGGATCAGGCGAGTATGGGATCAGGGGAGTCAGGGATCAGGGGAGTTTGGGATCAGGAGAGTATGGGATCAGGAGAGTATGGGATCAGGAGAGTAAGGGATCAGGAGAGTATGGGATCAGGGGAGTATGGGATCAGGGGAGTTAGGGATCAGGAGAGTATGGGATCAGGAGAGTTAGGGATCAGGGGAGTATGGGATCAGGGGAGTGTGGGATCGGGAGAGTGTGGGATCAGGGGAGTGTGGGATCAGGGGAGTGTGGTATCAGGGGAGTGTGGGATCAGGGGAGTGTGGGATCAGGGGAGTGTGGGATGAGGGGAGGATGTGATCAGGAGAGAATGGGATCAGGAGAGTCAGGGATCAGGGGAGTCAGGGATCGGGGAGTATGGGATCAGGAGAGTATGGGATCAGGTGAGTTAGGGGTTAGGGGAGTTAGGGATCAGGAGAGTTAGTGATCTGGGGAGTATGGGATCAGGAGAGTATGGGATCAGGAGAGTCAGGAATCGGGGAGTATGGGATCAGGGGAGTATGGGATCAGGGGAGTTAGGGATCAGGAGAGTATGGGATTAGGAGTGCATTGGATCAGGGGATTTAGGGATCAGGGGAGTTAGGGATCAGGGGAGTATGGGATCAGGGGAGTTAGGGATCAGGGGAGTATGAGATCAGGAGAGTCAGGTATCAGGGGAGTATGGGATCAGGGGAGTATGGGATCAGGGGAGTATGGGATCAGGAGAGTTAGGGATCAGGAGAGTATGGGATCAGGAGAGTCAGGGTTCAGGAGAGTATGGGATTAGGAGAGTCAGGGATCAGGAGAGTATGGGATCAGGAGAGTCAGAGATCGGGGGAGTATGGGATCAGGAGAGTATGGCATCAGGAGAGTATGGGATTAGGGAGTATGGGATCAGGAGAGTGTTGGATCAGGAGAGTCAGGGATCAGGGGAGTCAGGGATCAGGGGAGTTAGGGATCAGGGGAGTATGGGATCAGGAGAGTCAGGGATCAGGGGAGGATGGGATCAGGGGAGATAGGGATCAGGAGAGTATGGGATCGGGGAGTATGGGATCAGGAGAGTGTGGGATCAGGAGAGTATGGGATCAGGGGAGTATGGGATCAGGGGAGTATGGGATCAGGAGAGTATGGGATCAGGAGAGTTAGGGAACAGGGGAGTATGGGATCAGGAGAGTGTGGGATCAGGGGATTCCGGGATCAGGAGAGTATGGGATTAGGGGAGTTAGGGATCAGGAGAGTTAGTGATCTGGGGAGTATGGGATCAGGAGAGTATGGGATCAGGAGAGTCAGGGATCGGGGAGTATGGGATCAGGGGAGTATGGGATCAGGAGAGTCAGGGATCAGGGGAGTATGGGATCAGGGGAGTATGGGATCAGGGGAGTGTGGGATCAGGGGAGTGTAGGATCAGGAGAGTTAGAGATCAGTGGAGTATGGGATCAGGAGAGTATGGGATCAGGGGAGTTAGGGATCAGGAGAGTATGGGATCAGGGGAGTATGGGATCAGGAGAGTATGGGATCAGGGGAGTTAGGGATCAGGGGAGTATGGGATCAGGGGAGTTAAGGATCAGGGGAGTATGGGATCAGGAGAGTTAGGGATCAGGAGAGTATGGGATCAGGAGAGTATGGGATCAGGAGAGTCAGGGATCAGGGGAGGATGGGATCAGGGGAGACAGGGATCGGGGAGTATGGGATCAGGAGAGTATTGGATCAGGAGAGTATGGGATCGGGGAGTGTTGGAACAGGGAAGTGTGGGATCAGGGGCGTATGGGATCAGGGGAGTATGGGATCAGGAGACTGTGGGATCAGGGGAGTATGGGATCTGGGGAGTATGGGATCAGGGGGGTATGGGATCAGGGGAGTGTGGGATCAGGGGAGTATGGGATCAGGGGAGTATGGGATCAGGAGAGTTAGGGATCAGGGGATTATGGGATCAGGAGAGTATGGGTTCAGGAGAGTCAGGGATCAGGGGAGGGTGGGATCAGGGGAGATAGGGATCGGGGAGTATGGGATCAGGGGAGTATGGCATCAGGAGAGTTAGGGATCAGGGGAGTATGGGATCAGGGGAGTTAGGGGTCAGGGGAGTATGGGATCAGGGGAGTCAGGGATCAGGGGAGTTAGGGATCAGGGGAGTATGGGATCAGGAGAGTTAGGGATCATGGGAGTATGGGATCAGGAGAGTATGGGATCAGGAGAGTCAGGGATCAGGGGAGGATGGGATCAGGGGTGATAGGGATCGGGGAGTATGGGATCAGGGGAGTATGGCATCAGGGGCGTTAGGGATCAGGGGAGTATGGGATCAGGAGAGTATTGGATCAGGAGAGTATGGGATCGGGGAGTATGGGATCAGGAGAGTGTGGGATCAGGGGAGTGTGGGATCAGGGGAGTATGGGATCAGGAGAGTGTGGGATCAGGGGAGTGTGGGATCAGGGGAGTATGGGATCAGTAGAGTGTTTGATCTGGAGAGTCTGGGATCAGGGGAGTATGGGATCAGGGGAGTATGGGATCAGGGGAGTTAGGGATCAGGAGAGCATGGGATCAGGAGAGTTAGGGATCAGGGGAGTGTGGGATCAGGAGAGTGTGGGATCAGGGGAGTATGGGATCAGGAGCGTATGGGATCAGTAGAGTCAGTGATCAGGCGAGTTAGGGATCAGGAGCGTATGGGATCAGGAGAGTATGGGATCAGGGGAGGTAGGGATCAGGGGAGTATGGGATCAGGAGAGTATGGGATCAGGGGAGTTAGGGATCAGGAGAGTATGGGATCAGGGGAGTTAGGGATCAGGAGAGTATGGCATCAGGGGAGTCAGGGATCGGGGAGTATGGGATCAGGGGAGTATGGGATCAGGCGATTATGGGATCAGGCGATTATGGGATCAGGGGAGTTAGGGATCAGGAGAGACAGGGATCAGGGGAGTATGGGATCAGTGGAGTATGGGATCAGGGGAGTTAGGGATCAGGGGAGTATGGGATCAGGGGAGTTAAGGATCAGGGGAGTATGGGATCAGGAGAGTTAGGGATCAGGGGAGTATGGGATCAGGAGAGTCAGGGATCAGGGGAGGATGGGATCAGGGGAGACAGGGATCAGGGAGTATGGGATCAGGGGAGTATGGCATCAGGAGAGTATGCGATCAGGAGAGTCAGGGATCAGGAGAGTATGGGATCAGGGGAGTATGGGATCAGGAGAGTGTGGGATCAGGAGAGTCAGGGATCAGGAGAGTATGGGATCAGGGGAGTATGGGATCAGGAGAGTCAGGGATCAGGGGAGTATGGGATCAGGGGAGTATGGGATCAGGGGAGTGTGGGATCAGGGGAGTGTAGGATCAGGAGAGTTAGAGATCAGTGGAGTATGGGATCAGGAGAGACAGGGATCAGGGGAGTATGGGATCAGGAGAGTATGGGATAAGGGGAGTTAGGGATCAGGTGAGTATGGGATCAGGGGAGTTAAGGATCAGGGGAGTATGGGATCAGGAGAGTTAGGGATCAGGGGAGTATGGGATCAGGAGAGTATGGGATCAGGAGAGTCAGGGATCAGGGGAGGATGGGATCAGGGGAGACAGGGATCGGGGAGTATGGGATCAGGGGAGTATGGCATCAGGGAGTTAGGGATCAGGGGAGTATGTGATCAGGAGAGTATTGGATCAGGAGAGTATGGGATCGGGGAGTGTTGGAACAGGGGAGTGTGGGATCAGGGGCGTATGGGATCAGGAGAGTGTGGGATCAGGGGAGTGTGGGATCAGGGGAGTATGGGATCAGGACACTGGGGGATCAGGGGAGTATGGGATCAGGGGAGTATGGGATCAGGGGGGTATGGGATCAGGGGAGTGTGGGATCAGGGGAGTATGGGATCAGGGGAGTATGGGATCAGGAGAGTTAGGGATCAGGGGAGTATGGGATCAGGAGAGTATGGGATCAGGAGAGTATGGGATCGGGGAGTATGGGATCAGGAGAGTATGGGATCAGGGGAGTTAGGGGTCAGGGGAGTATGGGATCAGGGGAGTCAGGGATCAGGGGAGTTAGGGATCAGGGGAGTATGGGATCAGGAGAGTATTGGATCAGGAGAGTATGGGATCGGGGAGTATGGGATCAGGAGAGTATGGGATCAGGGGAGTTAGGGGTCAGGGGAGTATGGGATCAGGGGAGTCAGGGATCAGGGGAGTTAGGGATCAGGGGAGTATGGGATCAGGAGAGTTAGGGATCATGGGAGTATGGGATCAGGAGAGTATGGGATCAGGAGAGTCAGGGATCAGGGGAGGATGGGATCAGGGGTGATAGGGATCGGGGAGTATGGGATCAGGGGAGTATGGCATCAGGGGAGTATGGGATCGGGGAGTATGGGATCAGGAGAGTGTGGGATCAGGGGAGTGTGGGATCAGGGGAGTATGGGATCAGGAGAGTGTGGGATCAGGGGAGTGTGGGATCAGGGGAGTATGGGATCAGGAGAGTGTTTGATCTGGAGAGTCTGGGATCAGGGGAGTATGGGATCAGGGGAGTATGGGATCAGGGGAGTTAGGGATCAGGAGAGCATGGGATCAGGAGAGTTAGGGATCAGGGGAGTTAGGGATCAGGAGAGTATGGGATCAGGGGAGTTAGGGATCAGGAGAGTATGGCATCAGGGGAGTCAGGGATCGGGGAGTATGGGATCAGGGGAGTATGGGATCAGGCGATTATGGGATCAGGGGAGTTAGGGATCAGGAGAGACAGGGATCAAGGGAGTATGGGATCAGTGGAGTATGGGATCAGGGGAGTTAGGGATCAGGGGAGTATGGGATCAGGGGAGTTAAGGATCAGGGGAGTATGGGATCAGGAGAGTTAGGGATCAGGGGAGTATGGGATCAGGAGAGTCAGGGATCAGGGGAGGATGGGATCAGGGGAGACAGGGATCAGGGAGTATGGGATCAGGGGAGTATGGCATCAGGAGAGTATGCGATCAGGAGAGTCAGGGATCAGGAGAGTATGGGATCAGGGGAGCATGGGATCAGGAGAGTGTGGGATCAGGAGAGTGTGGGATCAGGGGAGTCTGGGATCAAGTGAGTTAGGGATCAGGCGAGTATGGGATCAGGGGAGTCAGGGATCAGGGGAGTTTGGGATCAGGAGAGTATGGGATCAGGAGAGTATGGGATCAGGAGAGTAAGGGATCAGGAGAGTATGGGATCAGGGGAGTATGGGATCAGGGGAGTTAGGGATCAGGAGAGTATGGGATCAGGAGAGTTAGGGATCAGGGGAGTATGGGATCAGGAGAGTCAGGGATCAGGGGAGGATGGGATCAGGGGAGACAGGGATCAGGGAGTATGGGATCAGGGGAGTATGGCATCAGGAGAGTATGCGATCAGGAGAGTCAGGGATCAGGAGAGTATGGGATCAGGAGAGTGTGGGATCAGGAGAGTGTGGGATCAGGGGAGTCTGGGATCAAGTGAGTTAGGGATCAGGCGAGTATGGGATCAGGGGAGTCAGGGATCAGGGGAGTTTGGGATCAGGAGAGTATGGGATCAGGAGAGTATGGGATCAGGAGAGTAAGGGATCAGGAGAGTATGGGATCAGGGGAGTATGGGATCAGGGGAGTTAGGGATCAGGAGAGTATGGGATCAGGAGAGTTAGGGATCAGGGGAGTATGGGATCAGGGGAGTGTGGGATCGGGAGAGTGTGGGATCAGGGGAGTGTGGGATCAGGGGAGTGTGGTATCAGGGGAGTGTGGGATCAGGGGAGTGTGGGATCAGGGGAGTGTGGGATGAGGGGAGGATGTGATCAGGAGAGAATGGGATCAGGAGAGTCAGGGATCAGGGGAGTCAGGGATCGGGGAGTATGGGATCAGGAGAGTATGGGATCAGGTGAGTTAGGGGTTAGGCGAGTATGGGATTAGGGGAGTTAGGGATTAGGGGAGTTAGGGATCAGGAGAGTTAGTGATCTGGGGAGTATGGGATCAGGAGAGTATGGGATCAGGAGAGTCAGGAATCGGGGAGTATGGGATCAGGGGAGTATGGGATCAGGGGAGTTAGGGATCAGGAGAGTATGGGATTAGGAGTGCATTGGATCAGGGGATTTAGGGATCAGGGGAGTTAGGGATCAGGGGAGTATGGGATCAGGGGAGTTAGGGATCAGGGGAGTATGAGATCAGGAGAGTCAGGTATCAGGGGAGTATGGGATCAGGGGAGTATGGGATCAGGGGAGTATGGGATCAGGAGAGTTAGGGATCAGGAGAGTATGGGATCAGGAGAGTCAGGGTTCAGGAGAGTATGGGATTAGGAGAGTCAGGGATCAGGAGAGTATGGGATCAGGAGAGTCAGAGATCGGGGGAGTATGGGATCAGGAGAGTATGGCATCAGGAGAGTATGGGATTAGGGAGTATGGGATCAGGAGAGTGTTGGATCAGGAGAGTCAGGGATCAGGGGAGTCAGGGATCAGGGGAGTTAGGGATCAGGGGAGTATGGGATCAGGAGAGTCAGGGATCAGGGGAGGATGGGATCAGGGGAGATAGGGATCAGGAGAGTATGGGATCGGGGAGTATGGGATCAGGAGAGTGTGGGATCAGGAGAGTATGGGATCAGGGGAGTATGGGATCAGGGGAGTATGGGATCAGGAGAGTATGGGATCAGGAGAGTTAGGGAACAGGGGAGTATGGGATCAGGAGAGTGTGGGATCAGGGGATTCCGGGATCAGGAGAGTATGGGATTAGGGGAGTTAGGGATCTGGAGAGTTAGTGATCTGGGGAGTATGGGATCAGGAGAGTATGGGATCAGGAGAGTCAGGGATCGGGGAGTATGGGATCAGGGGAGTATGGGATCAGGAGAGTCAGGGATCAGGGGAGTATGGGATCAGGGGAGTATGGGATCAGGGGAGTGTGGGATCAGGGGAGTGTAGGATCAGGAGAGTTAGAGATCAGTGGAGTATGGGATCAGGAGAGTATGGGATCAGGGGAGTTAGGGATCAGGAGAGTATGGGATCAGGGGAGTATGGGATCAGGAGAGTATGGGATCAGGGGAGTTAGGGATCAGGGGAGTATGGGATCAGGGGAGTTAAGGATCAGGGGAGTATGGGATCAGGAGAGTTAGGGATCAGGAGAGTATGGGATCAGGAGAGTATGGGATCAGGAGAGTCAGGGATCAGGGGAGGATGGGATCAGGGGAGACAGGGATCGGGGAGTATGGGATCAGGAGAGTATTGGATCAGGAGAGTATGGGATCGGGGAGTGTTGGAACAGGGAAGTGTGGGATCAGGGGCGTATGGGATCAGGGGAGTATGGGATCAGGAGACTGTGGGATCAGGGGAGTATGGGATCTGGGGAGTATGGGATCAGGGGGGTATGGGATCAGGGGAGTGTGGGATCAGGGGAGTATGGGATCAGGGGAGTATGGGATCAGGAGAGTTAGGGATCAGGGGAGTATGGGATCAGGAGAGTATGGGTTCAGGAGAGTCAGGGATCAGGGGAGGGTGGGATCAGGGGAGATAGGGATCGGGGAGTATGGGATCAGGGGAGTATGGCATCAGGAGAGTTAGGGATCAGGGGACTATGGGATCAGGGGAGTTAGGTGTCAGGGGAGTATGGGATCAGGGGAGTCAGGGATCAGGGGAGTTAGGGATCAGGGGAGTATGGGATCAGGAGAGTTAGGGATCATGGGAGTATGGGATCAGGAGAGTATGGGATCAGGAGAGTCAGGGATCAGGGGAGGATGGGATCAGGGGTGATAGGGATCGGGGAGTATGGGATCAGGGGAGTATGGCATCAGGGGCGTTAGGGATCAGGGGAGTATGGGATCAGGAGAGTATTGGATCAGGAGAGTATGGGATCGGGGAGTATGGGATCAGGAGAGTGTGGGATCAGGGGAGTGTGGGATCAGGGGAGTATGGGATCAGGAGAGTGTGGGATCAGGGGAGTGTGGGATCAGGGGAGTATGGGATCAGTAGAGTGTTTGATCTGGAGAGTCTGGGATCAGGGGAGTATGGGATCAGGGGAGTATGGGATCAGGGGAGTTAGGGATCAGGAGAGCATGGGATCAGGAGAGTTAGGGATCAGGGGAGTGTGGGATCAGGAGAGTGTGGCATCAGGGGAGTATGGGATCAGGAGCGTATGGGATCAGTAGAGTCAGGGATCAGGCGAGTTAGGGATCAGGAGCGTATGGGATCAGGAGAGTATGGGATCAGGGGAGTTAGGGATCAGGGGAGTATGGGATCAGGAGAGTATGGGATCAGGGGAGTTAGGGATCAGGAGAGTATGGGATCAGGGGAGTTAGGGATCAGGAGAGTATGGCATCAGGGGAGTCAGGGATCGGGGAGTATGGGATCAGGGGAGTATGGGATCAGGCGATTATGGGATCAGGCGATTATGGGATCAGGGGAGTTAGGGATCAGGAGAGACAGGGATCAGGGGAGTATGGGATCAGTGGAGTATGGGATCAGGGGAGTTAGGGATCAGGGGAGTATGGGATCAGGGGAGTTAAGGATCAGGGGAGTATGGGATCAGGAGAGTTAGGGATCAGGGGAGTATGGGATCAGGAGAGTCAGGGATCAGGGGAGGATGGGATCAGGGGAGACAGGGATCAGGGAGTATGGGATCAGGGGAGTATGGCATCAGGAGAGTATGCGATCAGGAGAGTCAGGGATCAGGAGAGTATGGGATTCGGAGAGTCAGGGATCAGGAGAGTCAGGGATCAGGGGAGTATGGGATCAGGGGAGTATGGGATCAGGAGAGTGTGGGATCAGGAGAGTGTGGGATCAGGGGAGTCTGGGATCAAGTGAGTTAGGGATCAGGCGAGTATGGGATTAGGGGAGTCAGGGATCAGGGGAGTTTGGGATCAGGAGAGTATGGGATCAGGAGAGTATGGGATCAGGAGAGTAAGGGATCAGGAGAGTATGGGATCAGGGGAGTATGGGATCAGGGGAGTTAGGGATCAGGAGAGTATGGGATCAGGAGAGTTAGGGATCAGGGGAGTATGGGATCAGGGGAGTGTGGGATCAGGAGAGTGTGGGATCAGGGGAGTGTGGGATCAGGGGAGTGTGGGATCAGGGGAGTGTGGGATCAGGGGAGTATGGGATGAGGGGAGGATGTGATCAGGGGAGTGTGGGATCAGGGGATTCCGGGATCAGGAGAGTATGGGATTAGGGGAGTTAGGGATCTGGAGAGTTAGTGATCTGGGGAGTATGGGATCAGGAGAGTCAGGGATCGGGGAGTATGGGATCAGGGGAGTATGGGATCAGGAGAGTCAGGGATCAGGGGAGTATGGGATCAGGGGAGTATGGGATCAGGGGAGTGTGGGATCAGGGGAGTGTAGGATCAGGAGAGTTAGAGATCAGTGGAGTATGGGATCAGGAGAGTATGGGATCAGGGGAGTTAGGGATCAGGAGAGTATGGGATCAGGGGAGTATGGGATCAGGAGAGTATGGGATCAGGGGAGTTAGGGATCAGGGGAGTATGGGATCAGGGGAGTTAAGGATCAGGGGAGTATGGGATCAGGAGAGTTAGGGATCAGGGGAGTATGGGATCAGGAGAGTATGGGATCAGGAGAGTCAGGGATCAGGGGAGGATGGGATCAGGGGAGACAGGGATCGGGGAGTATGGGATCAGGAGAGTATTGGATCAGGAGAGTATGGGATCGGGGAGTGTTGGAACAGGGGAGTGTGGGATCAGGGGCGTATGGGATCAGGGGAGTATGGGATCAGGAGACTGTGGGATCAGGGGAGTATGGGATCTGGGGAGTATGGGATCAGGGGGGTATGGGATCAGGGGAGTGTGGGATCAGGGGAGTATGGGATCAGGGGAGTATGGGATCAGGAGAGTTAGGGATCAGGGGAGTATGGGATCAGGAGAGTATGGGTTCAGGAGAGTCAGGGATCAGGGGAGGGTGGGATCAGGGGAGATAGGGATCGGGGAGTATGGGATCAGGGGAGTATGGCATCAGGAGAGTTAGGGATCAGGGGAGTATGGGATCAGGGGAGTTAGGGGTCAGGGGAGTATGGGATCAGGGGAGTCAGGGATCAGGGGAGTTAGGGATCAGGGGAGTATGGGATCAGGAGAGTTAGGGATCATGGGAGTATGGGATCAGGAGAGTATGGGATCAGGAGAGTCAGGGATCAGGGGAGGATGGGATCAGGGGTGATAGGGATCGGGGAGTATGGGATCAGGGGAGTATGGCATCAGGGGCGTTAGGGATCAGGGGAGTATGGGATCAGGAGAGTATTGGATCAGGAGAGTATGGGATCGGGGAGTATGGGATCAGGAGAGTGTGGGATCAGGGGAGTGTGGGATCAGGGGAGTATGGGATCAGGAGAGTGTGGGATCAGGGGAGTGTGGGATCAGGGGAGTATGGGATCAGTAGAGTGTTTGATCTGGAGAGTCTGGGATCAGGGGAGTATGGGATCAGGGGAGTATGGGATCAGGGGAGTTAGGGATCAGGAGAGCATGGGATCAGGAGAGTTAGGGATCAGGGGAGTGTGGGATCAGGAGAGTGTGGGATCAGGGGAGTATGGGATCAGGAGCGTATGGGATCAGTAGAGTCAGGGATCAGGCGAGTTAGGGATCAGGAGCGTATGGGATCAGGAGAGTATGGGATCAGGGGAGTTAGGGATCAGGGGAGTATGGGATCAGGAGAGTATGGGATCAGGGGAGTTAGGGATCAGGAGAGTATGGGATCAGGGGAGTTAGGGATCAGGAGAGTATGGCATCAGGGGAGTCAGGGATCGGGGAGTATGGGATCAGGGGAGTATGGGATCAGGGGAGTATGGGATCAGGCGATTATGGGATCAGGCGATTATGGGATCAGGGGAGTTAGGGATCAGGAGAGACAGGGATCAGGGGAGTATGGGATCAGTGGAGTATGGGATCAGGGGAGTTAGGGATCAGGGGAGTATGGGATCAGGGGAGTTAAGGATCAGGGGAGTATGGGATCAGGAGAGTTAGGGATCAGGGGAGTATGGGATCAGGAGAGTCAGGGATCAGGGGAGGATGGGATCAGGGGAGACAGGGATCAGGGAGTATGGGATCAGGGGAGTATGGCATCCGGAGAGTATGCGATCAGGAGAGTCAGGGATCAGGAGAGTATGGGATTCGGAGAGTCAGGGATCAGGAGAGTCAGGGATCAGGGGAGTATGGGATCAGGGGAGTATGGGATCAGGAGAGTGTGGGATCAGGAGAGTGTGGGATCAGGGGAGTCTGGGATCAAGTGAGTTAGGGATCAGGCGAGTATGGGATTAGGGGAGTCAGGGATCAGGGGAGTTTGGGATCAGGAGAGTATGGGATCAGGAGAGTATGGGATCAGGAGAGTAAGGGATCAGGAGAGTATGGGATCAGGGGAGTATGGGATCAGGGGAGTTAGGGATCAGGAGAGTATGGGATCAGGAGAGTTAGGGATCAGGGGAGTATGGGATCAGGGGAGTGTGGGATCAGGAGAGTGTGGGATCAGGGGAGTGTGGGATCAGGGGAGTGTGGGATCAGGGGAGTGTGGGATCAGGGGAGTATGGGATGAGGGGAGGATGTGATCAGGAGAGTATGGGATCAGGAGAGTCAGGGATCAGGGGAGTCTGGGTCAGGAGAGTATGGGATCAGGTGAGTTAGGGATCAGGAGAGTTTGGGATCAGGGAAGTATGGGATCAGGGGAGTATGGGATCAGGGGAGTTAGGGATCAGGGAAGTATGGGATCAGGGGAGTATGGGATCAGGGGAGTATGGGATCAGGAGAGTCTGGGATCAAGTGACTTAGGGATCAGGAGTGTATGGGATTAGGGGAGTTAGGGATCAGGGGAGTTAGGGATCAGGAGAGTAATGGATGAGGAGAGTCTGGGATTAGGGGAGTATGGGACCAGGAGAGTCAGAATTCGGGGAGTATGGGATCAGGGGAGTATGGGATCAGGGGAGTTAGGGATCAGGGGAGTATGAGATCAGGAGAGTCAGGGATCAGGGGAGTGTGGGATCAGGGGAGTGTGGGATCAGGGGAGTGTGGGATCAGGGGAGTATGGGATGAGGGGAGGATGTGATCAGGAGAGTATGGGATCAGGAGAGTCAGGGATCAGGGGAGTCAGGGATCGGGGAGTATGGGATCAGGAGAGTATGGGATCAGGTGAGTTAGGGGTTAGGCGAGTATGGGATTAGGGGAGTTAGGGATTAGGGGAGTTAGGGATCAGGGGAGGATGGGATCAGGGGAGATAGGGATCGGGGAGTATGGGATCAGGGGAGTATGGCATCAGGAGAGTTAGGGATCAGGGGAGTATGGGATCAGGAGAGTATTGGATCAGGAGAGTATGGGATCGGGGAGTATGGGATCAGGAGAGTATGGGATCAGGGGAGTCAGGGATCAGGGGAGTTAGGGATCAGGGGAGTATGGGATCAGGAGAGTTAGGGATCATGGGAGTATGGGATCAGGAGAGTATGGGATCAGGAGAGTCAGGGATCAGGGGAGGATGGGATCAGGGGTGATAGGGATCGGGGAGTATGGGATCAGGGGAGTATGGCATCAGGGGAGTTAGGGATCAGGGGAGTATGGGATCAGGAGAGTATTGGATCAGGAGAGTATGGGATCGGGGAGTATGGGATCAGGAGAGTGTGGGATCAGGGGAGTGTGGGATCAGGGGAGTATGGGATCAGGAGAGTGTGGGATCAGGGGAGTGTGGGATCAGGGGAGTATGGGATCAGGAGAGTGTTTGATCTGGAGAGTCTGGGATCAGGGGAGTATGGGATCAGGGGAGTATGGGATCAGGGGAGTTAGGGATCAGGAGAGCATGGGATCAGGAGAGTTAGGGATCAGGGGAGTTAGGGATCAGGAGAGTATGGGATCAGGAGAGTATGGGATCAGGGGAGTTAGGGATCAGGAGAGTATGGGATCAGGGGAGTTAGGGATCAGGAGAGTATGGCATCAGGGGAGTCAGGGATCGGGGAGTATGGGATCAGGGGAGTATGGGATCAGGCGATTATGGGATCAGGCGATTATGGGATCAGGGGAGTTAGGAATCAGGAGAGACAGGGATCAGGGGAGTATGGGATCAGTGGAGTATGGGATCAGGGGAGTTAGGGATCAGGGGAGTATGGGATCAGGGGAGTTAAGGATCAGGGGAGTATGGGATCAGGAGACTTAGGGATCAGGGGAGTATGGGATCAGGAGAGTCAGGGATCAGGGGAGGATGGGATCAGGGGAGACAGGGATCAGGGAGTATGGGATCAGGGGAGTATGGCATCAGGAGAGTATGCGATCAGGAGAGTCAGGGATCAGGAGAGTATGGGATCAGGGGAGTATGGGATCAGGAGAGTGTGGGATCAGGAGAGTGTGGGATCAGGGGAGTCTGGGATCAAGTGAGTTAGGGATCAGGCGAGTATGGGATCAGGGGAGTCAGGGATCAGGGGAGTTTGGGATCAGGAGAGTATGGGATCAGGAGAGTATGGGATCAGGAGAGTAAGGGATCAGGAGAGTATGGGATCAGGGGAGTATGGGATCAGGGGAGTTAGGGATCAGGAGAGTATGGGATCAGGAGAGTTAGGGATCAGGGGAGTATGGGATCAGGGGAGTGTGGGATCGGGAGAGTGTGGGATGAGGGGAGGATGTGATCAGGAGAGAATGGGATCAGGAGAGTCAGGGATCAGGGGAGTCAGGGATCGGGGAGTATGGGATCAGGAGAGTATGGGATCAGGTGAGTTAGGAATCGGGGAGTATGGGATCAGGGGAGTATGGGATCAGGGGAGTTAGGGATCAGGAGAGTATGGGATTAGGAGTGCATTGGATCAGGGGATTTAGGGATCAGGGGAGTTAGGGATCAGGGGAGTATGGGATCAGGGGAGTTAGGAATCAGGGGAGTATGAGATCAGGAGAGTCAGGTATCAGGGGAGTATGGGATCAGGGGAGTATGGGATCAGGGGAGTATGGGATCAGGGGAGTATGGGATCAGGAGAGTTAGGGATCAGGAGAGTATGGGATCAGGAGAGTCAGGGTTCAGGAGAGTATGGGATTAGGAGAGTCAGGGATCAGGAGAGTATGGGATCAGGAGAGTCAGAGATCGGGGGAGTATGGGATCAGGAGAGTATGGCATCAGGAGAGTATGGGATTAGGGAGTATGGGATCAGGAGAGTGTTGGATCAGGAGAGTCAGGGATCAGGGGAGTCAGGGATCAGGGGAGTTAGGGATCAGGGGAGTATGGGATCAGGAGAGTCAGGGATCAGGGGAGGATGGGATCAGGGGAGATAGGGATCAGGAGAGTATGGGATCGGGGAGTATGGGATCAGGAGAGTGTGGGATCAGGAGAGTATGGGATCAGGGGAGTATGGGATCAGGGGAGTATGGGATCAGGAGAGTATGGGATCAGGAGAGTTAGGGAACAGGGGAGTATGGGATCAGGAGAGTGTGGGATCAGGGGATTCCGGGATCAGGAGAGTATGGGATTAGGGGAGTTAGGGATCAGGAGAGTTAGTGATCTGGGGAGTATGGGATCAGGAGAGTATGGGATCAGGAGAGTCAGGGATCGGGGAGTATGGGATCAGGGGAGTATGGGATCAGGAGAGTCAGGGATCAGGGGAGTATGGGATCAGGGGAGTATGGGATCAGGGGAGTATGGGATCAGGGGAGTGTGGGATCAGGGGAGTGTAGGATCAGGAGAGTTAGAGATCAGTGGAGTATGGGATCAGGAGAGTATGGGATCAGGGGAGTTAGGGATCAGGAGAGTATGGGATCAGGGGAGTTAGGGATCAGGAGAGTATGGCATCAGGGGAGTCAGGGATCGGGGAGTATGGGATCAGGGGAGTATGGGATCAGGCGATTATGGGATCAGGCGATTATGGGATCAGGTGAGTTAGGGATCAGGAGAGACAGGGATCAGGGGAGTATGGGATCAGGAGAGTATGGGATCAGGGGAGTTAGGGATCAGGGGAGAATGGGATCAGGGGAGTTAAGGATCAGGGGAGTATGGGATCAGGAGAGTTAGGGATCAGGGGAGTATGGGATCAGGAGAGTATGGGATCAGGAGAGTCAGGGATCAGGGGAGGATGGGATCAGGGGAGACAGGGATCGGGGAGTATGGGATCAGGAGAGTATTGGATCAGGAGAGTATGGGATCGGGGAGTGTTGGAACAGGGGAGTGTGGGATCAGGGGCGTATGGGATCAGGGGAGTATGGGATCAGGAGACTGTGGGATCAGGGGAGTATGGGATCTGGGGAGTATGGGATCAGGGGGGTATGGGATCAGGGGAGTGTGGGATCAGGGGAGTATGGGATCAGGGGAGTATGGGATCAGGTGAGTATGGGATCAGGAGAGTATGGGTTCAGGAGAGTCAGGGATCAGGGGAGGGTGGGATCAGGGGAGGGTGGGATCGGGGAGTATGGGATCAGGGGAGTATGGCATCAGGAGAGTTAGGGATCAGGGGAGTATGGGATCAGGGGAGTTAGGGGTCAGGGGAGTATGGGATCAGGGGAGTCAGGGATCAGGGGAGTTAGGGATCAGGGGAGTATGGGATCAGGGGAGTATGGCATCAGGGGCGTTAGGGATCAGGGGAGTATGGGATCAGGAGAGTATTGGATCAGGAGAGTATGGGATCGGGGAGTATGGGATCAGGAGAGTGTGGGATCAGGGGAGTGTGGGATCAGGTGAGTTAGGGATCAGGAGAGACAGGGATCAGGGGAGTATGGGATCAGGAGAGTATGGGATCAGGGGAGTTAGGGATCAGGGGAGAATGGGATCAGGGGAGTTAAGGATCAGGGGAGTATGGGATCAGGAGAGTTAGGGATCAGGGGAGTATGGGATCAGGAGAGTATGGGATCAGGAGAGTCAGGGATCAGGGGAGGATGGGATCAGGGGAGTCAGGGATCGGGGAGTATGGGATCAGGGGAGTATGGGATCAGGCGATTATGGGATCAGGCGATTATGGGATCAGGTGAGTTAGGGATCAGGAGAGACAGGGATCAGGGGAGTATGGGATCAGGAGAGTATGGGATCAGGGGAGTTAGGGATCAGGGGAGAATGGGATCAGGGGAGTTAAGGATCAGGGGAGTATGGGATCAGGAGAGTTAGGGATCAGGGGAGTATGGGATCAGGAGAGTATGGGATCAGGAGAGTCAGGGATCAGGGGAGGATGGGATCAGGGGAGACAGGGATCGGGGAGTATGAGATCAGGAGAGTATTGGATCAGGAGAGTATGGGATCGGGGAGTGTTGGAACAGGGGAGTGTGGGATCAGGGGCGTATGGGATCAGGGGAGTATGGGATCAGGGGAGTATGGGATCAGGGGGGTATGGGATCAGGGGAGTGTGGGATCAGGGGAGTATGGGATCAGGGGAGTATGGGATCAGGGGAGTATGGGATCAGGAGAGTATGGGTTCAGGAGAGTCAGGGATCAGGGGAGGGTGGGATCAGGGGAGGGTGGAATCGGGGAGTATGGGATCAGGGGAGTATGGCATCAGGAGAGTTAGGGATCAGGGGAGTATGGGATCAGGGGAGTTAGGGGTCAGGGGAGTATGGGATCAGGGGAGTCAGGGATCAGGGGAGTTAGGGATCAGGGGAGTATGGGATCAGGGGAGTATGGCATCAGGGGCGTTAGGGATCAGGGGAGTATGGGATCAGGAGAGTATTGGATCAGGAGAGTATGGGATCGGGGAGTATGGGATCAGGAGAGTGTGGGATCAGGGGAGTGTGGGATCAGGGGAGTATGGGATCAGGAGAGTGTGGGATCAGGGGAGTGTGGGATCAGGGGAGTATGGGATCAGTAGAGTGTTTGATCTGGAGAGTCTGGGATCAGGGGAGTATGGGATCAGGGGAGTATGGGATCAGGGGAGTTAGGGATCAGGGGAGTGTGGGATCAGGAGAGTGTGGGATCAGGGGAGTATGGGATCAGGAGCGTATGGGATCAGTAGAGTCAGGGATCAGGCGAGTTAGGGATCAGGAGCGTATGGGATCAGGAGAGTATGGGATCAGGGGAGTTAGGGATCAGGGGAGTATGGGATCAGGAGAGTATGGGATCAGGGGAGTTAGGGATCAGGAGAGTATGGGATCAGGGGAGTTAGGGATCAGGAGAGTATGGCATCAGGGGAGTCAGGGATCGGGGAGTATGGGATCAGGGGAGTATGGGATCAGGCGATTATGGGATCAGGCGATTATGGGATCAGGGGAGTTAGGGATCAGGAGAGACAGGGATCAGGGGAGTATGGGATCAGTGGAGTATGGGATCAGGGGAGTTAGGGATCAGGGGAGTATGGGATCAGGGGAGTTAAGGATCAGGGGAGTATGGGATCAGGAGAGTTAGGGATCAGGGGAGTATGGGATCAGGAGAGTCAGGGATCAGGGGAGGATGGGATCAGGGGAGACAGGGATCAGGGAGTATGGGATCAGGGGAGTATGGCATCAGGAGAGTATGCGATCAGGAGAGTCAGGGATCAGGAGAGTATGGGATCAGGGGAGTATGGGATCAGGAGAGTGTGGGATCAGGAGAGTGTGGGATCAGGGGAGTCTGGGATCAAGTGAGTTAGGGATCAGGCGAGTATGGGATTAGGGGAGTCAGGGATCAGGGGAGTTTGGGATCAGGAGAGTATGGGATCAGGAGAGTATGGGATCAGGAGAGTAAGGGATCAGGGGAGGATGGGATCAGGGGAGACAGGGATCGGGGAGTATGGGATCAGGAGAGTATTGGATCAGGAGAGTATGGGATCGGGGAGTGTTGGAACAGGGGAGTGTGGGATCAGGGGCGTATGGGATCAGGGGAGTATGGGATCAGGAGACTGTGGGATCAGGGGAGTATGGGATCTGGGGAGTATGGGATCAGGGGGGTATGGGATCAGGGGAGTGTGGGATCAGGGGAGTATGGGATCAGGGGAGTATGGGATCAGGAGAGTTAGGGATCAGGGGAGTATGGGATCAGGAGAGTATGGGTTCAGGAGAGTCAGGGATCAGGGGAGGGTGGGATCAGGGGAGATAGGGATCGGGGAGTATGGGATCAGGGGAGTATGGCATCAGGAGAGTTAGGGATCAGGGGACTATGGGATCAGGGGAGTTAGGGGTCAGGGGAGTACGGGATCAGGGGAGTCAGGGATCAGGGGAGTTAGGGATCAGGGGAGTATGGGATCAGGAGAGTTAGGGATCATGGGAGTATGGGATCAGGAGAGTATGGGATCAGGAGAGTCAGGGATCAGGGGAGGATGGGATCAGGGGTGATAGGGATCGGGGAGTATGGGATCAGGGGAGTATGGCATCAGGGGCGTTAGGGATCAGGGGAGTATGGGATCAGGAGAGTATTGGATCAGGAGAGTATGGGATCGGGGAGTATGGGATCAGGAGAGTGTGGGATCAGGGGAGTGTGGGATCAGGGGAGTATGGGATCAGGAGAGTGTGGGATCAGGGGAGTGTGGGATCAGGGGAGTATGGGATCAGTAGAGTGTTTGATCTGGAGAGTCTGGGATCAGGGGAGTATGGGATCAGGGGAGTATGGGATCAGGGGAGTTAGGGATCAGGAGAGCATGGGATCAGGAGAGTTAGGGATCAGGGGAGTGTGGGATCAGGAGAGTGTGGGATCAGGGGAGTATGGGATCAGGAGCGTATGGGATCAGTAGAGTCAGGGATCAGGCGAGTTAGGGATCAGGAGCGTATGGGATCAGGAGAGTATGGGATCAGGGGAGTTAGGGATCAGGGGAGTATGGGATCAGGAGAGTATGGGATCAGGGGAGTTAGGGATCAGGAGAGTATGGGATCAGGGGAGTTAGGGATCAGGAGAGTATGGCATCAGGGGAGTCAGGGATCGGGGAGTATGGGATCAGGGGAGTATGGGATCAGGCGATTATGGGATCAGGCGATTATGGGATCAGGGGAGTTAGGGATCAGGAGAGACAGGGATCAGGGGAGTATGGGATCAGTGGAGTATGGGATCAGGGGAGTTAGGGATCAGGGGAGTATGGGATCAGGGGAGTTAAGGATCAGGGGAGTATGGGATCAGGAGAGTTAGGGATCAGGGGAGTATGGGATCAGGAGAGTCAGGGATCAGGGGAGGATGGGATCAGGGGAGACAGGGATCAGGGAGTATGGGATCAGGGGAGTATGGCATCAGGAGAGTATGCGATCAGGAGAGTCAGGGATCAGGAGAGTATGGGATTCGGAGAGTCAGGGATCAGGAGAGTCAGGGATCAGGGGAGTATGGGATCAGGGGAGTATGGGATCAGGAGAGTGTGGGATCAGGAGAGTGTGGGATCAGGGGAGTCTGGGATCAAGTGAGTTAGGGATCAGGCGAGTATGGGATTAGGGGAGTCAGGGATCAGGGGAGTTTGGGATCAGGAGAGTATGGGATCAGGAGAGTATGGGATCAGGAGAGTAAGGGATCAGGAGAGTATGGGATCAGGGGAGTATGGGATCAGGGGAGTTAGGGATCAGGAGAGTATGGGATCAGGAGAGTTAGGGATCAGGGGAGTATGGGATCAGGGGAGTGTGGGATCAGGAGAGTGTGGGATCAGGGGAGTGTGGGATCAGGGGAGTGTGGGATCAGGGGAGTGTGGGATCAGGGGAGTATGGGATGAGGGGAGGATGTGATCAGGAGAGTATGGGATCAGGAGAGTCAGGGATCAGGGGAGTCTGGGTCAGGAGAGTATGGGATCAGGTGAGTTAGGGATCAGGAGAGTTTGGGATCAGGGAAGTATGGGATCAGGGGAGTATGGGATCAGGGGAGTTAGGGATCAGGGAAGTATGGGATCAGGGGAGTATGGGATCAGGGGAGTTAGGGATCAGGGGAGTATGGGATCAGGAGTGTGTGGGATCAGGGGAGTATGGGATCAGGAGAGTCTGGGATCAAGTGACTTAGGGATCAGGAGTGTATGGGATTAGGGGAGTTAGGGATCAGGGGAGTTAGGGATCAGGAGAGTAATGGATGAGGAGAGTCTGGGATTAGGGGAGTATGGGACCAGGAGAGTCAGAATTCGGGGAGTATGGGATCAGGGGAGTATGGGATCAGGGGAGTTAGGGATCAGGGGAGTATGAGATCAGGAGAGTCAGGGATCAGGGGAGTGTGGGATCAGGGGAGTGTGGGATCAGGGGAGTGTGGGATCAGGGGAGTATGGGATGAGGGGAGGATGTGATCAGGAGAGTATGGGATCAGGAGAGTCAGGGATCAGGGGAGTCAGGGATCGGGGAGTATGGGATCAGGAGAGTATGGGATCAGGTGAGTTAGGGGTTAGGCGAGTATG
Organism: Chiloscyllium punctatum; assembly: GCF_047496795.1. Classification (NCBI taxonomy): domain Eukaryota; kingdom Metazoa; phylum Chordata; class Chondrichthyes; order Orectolobiformes; family Hemiscylliidae; genus Chiloscyllium; species Chiloscyllium punctatum. Next base: position 168,919,617 of record NC_092739.1, read on the forward strand.
GGATTAGGGGAGTTAGGGATTAGGGGAGTTAGGGATCAGGGGAGGATGGGATCAGGGGAGATAGGGATCGGGGAGTATGGGATCAGGGGAGTATGGCATCAGGAGAGTTAGGGATCAGGGGAGTATGGGATCAGGAGAGTATTGGATCAGGAGAGTATGGGATCGGGGAGTATGGGATCAGGAGAGTATGGGATCAGGGGAGTCAGGGATCAGGGGAGTTAGGGATCAGGGGAGTATGGGATCAGGAGAGTTAGGGATCATGGGAGTATGGGATCAGGAGAGTATGGGATCAGGAGAGTCAGGGATCAGGGGAGGATGGGATCAGGGGTGATAGGGATCGGGGAGTATGGGATCAGGGGAGTATGGCATCAGGGGAGTTAGGGATCAGGGGAGTATGGGATCAGGAGAGTATTGGATCAGGAGAGTATGGGATCGGGGAGTATGGGATCAGGAGAGTGTGGGATCAGGGGAGTGTGGGATCAGGGGAGTATGGGATCAGGAGAGTGTGGGATCAGGGGAGTGTGGGATCAGGGGAGTATGGGATCAGGAGAGTGTTTGATCTGGAGAGTCTGGGATCAGGGGAGTATGGGATCAGGGGAGTATGGGATCAGGGGAGTTAGGGATCAGGAGAGCATGGGATCAGGAGAGTTAGGGATCAGGGGAGTTAGGGATCAGGAGAGTATGGGATCAGGAGAGTATGGGATCAGGGGAGTTAGGGATCAGGAGAGTATGGGATCAGGGGAGTTAGGGATCAGGAGAGTATGGCATCAGGGGAGTCAGGGATCGGGGAGTATGGGATCAGGGGAGTATGGGATCAGGCGATTATGGGATCAGGCGATTATGGGATCAGGGGAGTTAGGAATCAGGAGAGACAGGGATCAGGGGAGTATGGGATCAGTGGAGTATGGGATCAGGGGAGTTAGGGATCAGGGGAGTATGGGATCAGGGGAGTTAAGGATCAGGGGAGTATGGGATCAGGAGAGTTAGGGATCAGGGGAGTATGGGATCAGGAGAGTCAGGGATCAGGGGAGGATGGGATCAGGGGAGACAGGGATCAGGGAGTATGGGATCAGGGGAGTATGGCATCAGGAGAGTATGCGATCAGGAGAGTCAGGGATCAGGAGAGTATGGGATCAGGGGAGTATGGGATCAGGAGAGTGTGGGATCAGGAGAGTGTGGGATCAGGGGAGTCTGGGATCAAGTGAGTTAGGGATCAGGCGAGTATGGGATCAGGGGAGTCAGGGATCAGGGGAGTTTGGGATCAGGAGAGTATGGGATCAGGAGAGTATGGGATCAGGAGAGTAAGGGATCAGGAGAGTATGGGATCAGGGGAGTATGGGATCAGGGGAGTTAGGGATCAGGAGAGTATGGGATCAGGAGAGTTAGGGATCAGGGGAGTATGGGATCAGGGGAGTGTGGGATCGGGAGAGTGTGGGATCAGAGGAGTGTGGGATCAGGGGAGTGTGGGATCAGGGGAGTGTGGGATGAGGGGAGGATGTGATCAGGAGAGAATGGGATCAGGAGAGTCAGGGATCAGGGGAGTCAGGGATCGGGGAGTATGGGATCAGGAGAGTATGGGATCAGGTGAGTTAGGGGTTAGGCGAGTATGGGATTAGGGGAGTTAGGGATTAGGGGAGTTAGGGATCAGGAGAGTTAGTGATCTGGGGAGTATGGGATCAGGAGAGTATGGGATCAGGAGAGTCAGGAATCGGGGAGTATGGGATCAGGGGAGTATGGGATCAGGGGAGTTAGGGATCAGGAGAGTATGGGATTAGGAGTGCATTGGATCAGGGGATTTAGGGATCAGGGGAGTTAGGGATCAGGGGAGTATGGGATCAGGGGAGTTAGGAATCAGGGGAGTATGAGATCAGGAGAGTCAGGTATCAGGGGAGTATGGGATCAGGGGAGTATGGGATCAGGGGAGTATGGGATCAGGAGAGTTAGGGATCAGGAGAGTATGGGATCAGGAGAGTCAGGGTTCAGGAGAGTATGGGATTAGGAGAGTCAGGGATCAGGAGAGTATGGGATCAGGAGAGTCAGAGATCGGGGGAGTATGGGATCAGGAGAGTATGGCATCAGGAGAGTATGGGATTAGGGAGTATGGGATCAGGAGAGTGTTGGATCAGGAGAGTCAGGGATCAGGGGAGTCAGGGATCAGGGGAGTTAGGGATCAGGGGAGTATGGGATCAGGAGAGTCAGGGATCAGGGGAGGATGGGATCAGGGGAGATAGGGATCAGGAGAGTATGGGATCGGGGAGTATGGGATCAGGAGAGTGTGGGATCAGGAGAGTATGGGATCAGGGGAGTATGGGATCAGGGGAGTATGGGATCAGGAGAGTATGGGATCAGGAGAGTTAGGGAACAGGGGAGTATGGGATCAGGAGAGTGTGGGATCAGGGGATTCCGGGATCAGGAGAGTATGGGATTAGGGGAGTTAGGGATCAGGAGAGTTAGTGATCTGGGGAGTATGGGATCAGGAGAGTATGGGATCAGGAGAGTCAGGGATCGGGGAGTATGGGATCAGGGGAGTATGGGATCAGGAGAGTCAGGGATCAGGGGAGTATGGGATCAGGGGAGTATGGGATCAGGGGAGTATGGGATCAGGGGAGTGTGGGATCAGGGGAGTGTAGGATCAGGAGAGTTAGAGATCAGTGGAGTATGGGATCAGGAGAGTATGGGATCAGGGGAGTTAGGGATCAGGAGAGTATGGGATCAGGGGAGTTAGGGATCAGGAGAGTATGGCATCAGGGGAGTCAGGGATCGGGGAGTATGGGATCAGGGGAGTATGGGATCAGGCGATTATGGGATCAGGCGATTATGGGATCAGGTGAGTTAGGGATCAGGAGAGACAGGGATCAGGGGAGTATGGGATCAGGAGAGTATGGGATCAGGGGAGTTAGGGATCAGGGGAGAATGGGATCAGGGGAGTTAAGGATCAGGGGAGTATGGGATCAGGAGAGTTAGGGATCAGGGGAGTATGGGATCAGGAGAGTATGGGATCAGGAGAGTCAGGGATCAGGGGAGGATGGGATCAGGGGAGACAGGGATCGGGGAGTATGGGATCAGGAGAGTATTGGATCAGGAGAGTATGGGATCGGGGAGTGTTGGAACAGGGGAGTGTGGGATCAGGGGAGTATGGGATCAGGAGACTGTGGGATCAGGGGAGTATGGGATCTGGGGAGTATGGGATCAGGGGGGTATGGGATCAGGGGAGTGTGGGATCAGGGGAGTATGGGATCAGGGGAGTATGGGATCAGGAGAGTATGGGTTCAGGAGAGTCAGGGATCAGGGGAGGGTGGGATCAGGGGAGGGTGGGATCGGGGAGTATGGGATCAGGGGAGTATGGCATCAGGAGAGTTAGGGATCAGGGGAGTATGGCATCAGGGGAGTTAGGGGTCAGGGGAGTATGGGATCAGGGGAGTCAGGGATCAGGGGAGTTAGGGATCAGGGGAGTATGGGATCAGGGGAGTATGGCATCAGGGGCGTTAGGGATCAGGGGAGTATGGGATCAGGAGAGTATTGGATCAGGAGAGTATGGGATCGGGGAGTATGGGATCAGGAGAGTGTGGGATCAGGGGAGTGTGGGATCAGGTGAGTTAGGGATCAGGAGAGACAGGGATCAGGGGAGTATGGGATCAGGAGAGTATGGGATCAGGGGAGTTAGGGATCAGGGGAGAATGGGATCAGGGGAGTTAAGGATCAGGGGAGTATGGGATCAGGAGAGTTAGGGATCAGGGGAGTATGGGATCAGTAGAGTATGGGATCAGGAGAGTCAGGGATCAGGGGAGGATGGGATCAGGGGAGTCAGGGATCGGGGAGTATGGGATCAGGGGAGTATGGGATCAGGCGATTATGGGATCAGGCGATTATGGGATCAGGTGAGTTAGGGATCAGGAGAGACAGGGATCAGGGGAGTATGGGATCAGGAGAGTATGGGATCAGGGGAGTTAGGGATCAGGGGAGAATGGGATCAGGGGAGTTAAGGATCAGGGGAGTATGGGATCAGGAGAGTTAGGGATCAGGGGAGTATGGGATCAGGAGAGTATGGGATCAGGAGAGTCAGGGATCAGGGGAGGATGGGATCAGGGGAGACAGGGATCGGGGAGTATGGGATCAGGAGAGTATTGGATCAGGAGAGTATGGGATCGGGGAGTGTTGGAACAGGGGAGTGTGGGATCAGGGGCGTATGGGATCAGGGGAGTATGGGATCAGGAGACTGTGGGATCAGGGGAGTATGGGATCTGGGGAGTATGGGATCAGGGGGGTATGGGATCAGGGGAGTATGGGATCAGGGGAGTATGGGATCAGGGGAGTATGGGATCAGGAGAGTATGGGTTCAGGAGAGTCAGGGATCAGGGGAGGGTGGGATCAGGGGAGGGTGGGATCGGGGAGTATGGGATCAGGGGAGTATGGCATCAGGAGAGTTAGGGATCAGGGGAGTATGGGATCAGGGGAGTTAGGGGTCAGGGGAGTATGGGATCAGGGGAGTCAGGGATCAGGGGAGTTAGGGATCAGGGGAGTATGGGATCAGGGGAGTATGGCATCAGGGGCGTTAGGGATCAGGGGAGTATGGGATCAGGAGAGTATTGGATCAGGAGAGTATGGGATCGGGGAGTATGGGATCAGGAGAGTGTGGGATCAGGGGAGTGTGGGATCAGGGGAGTATGGGATCAGGAGAGTGTGGGATCAGGGGAGTGTGGGATCAGGGGAGTATGGGATCAGTAGAGTGTTTGATCTGGAGAGTCTGGGATCAGGGGAGTATGGGATCAGGGGAGTATGGGATCAGGGGAGTTAGGGATCAGGAGAGCATGGGATCAGGAGAGTTAGGGATCAGGGGAGTGTGGGATCAGGAGAGTGTGGGATCAGGGGAGTATGGGATCAGGAGCGTATGGGATCAGTAGAGTCAGGGATCAGGCGAGTTAGGGATCAGGAGCGTATGGGATCAGGAGAGTATGGGATCAGGGGAGTTAGGGATCAGGGGAGTATGGGATCAGGAGAGTATGGGATCAGGGGAGTTAGGGATCAGGTGAGTATGGGATCAGGGGAGTTAGGGATCAGGAGAGTATGGCATCAGGGGAGTCAGGGATCGGGGAGTATGGGATCAGGGGAGTATGGGATCAGGCGATTATGGGATCAGGCGATTATGGGATCAGGGGAGTTAGGGATCAGGAGAGACAGGGATCAGGGGAGTATGGGATCAGTGGAGTATGGGATCAGGGGAGTTAGGGATCAGGGGAGTATGGGATCAGGGGAGTTAAGGATCAGGGGAGTATGGGATCAGGAGAGTTAGGGATCAGGGGAGTATGGGATCAGGAGAGTCAGGGATCAGGGGAGGATGGGATCAGGGGAGACAGGGATCAGGGAGTATGGGATCAGGGGAGTATGGCATCAGGAGAGTATGCGATCAGGAGAGTCAGGGATCAGGAGAGTATGGGATCCGGAGAGTCAGGGATCAGGAGAGTCAGGGATCAGGGGAGTATGGGATCAGGGGAGTATGGGATCAGGAGAGTGTGGGATCAGGAGAGTGTGGGATCAGGGGAGTCTGGGATCAAGTGAGTTAGGGATCAGGCGAGTATGGGATTAGGGGAGTCAGGGATCAGGGGAGTTTGGGATCAGGAGAGTATGGGATCAGGAGAGTATGGGATCAGGAGAGTAAGGGATCAGGAGAGTATGGGATCAGGGGAGTATGGGATCAGGGGAGTTAGGGATCAGGAGAGTATGGGATCAGGAGAGTTAGGGATCAGGGGAGTATGGGATCAGGGGAGTGTGGGATCAGGAGAGTGTGGGATCAGGGGAGTGTGGGATCAGGGGAGTGTAGGATCAGGGGATTGTGGGATCAGGGGAGTATGGGATGAGGGGAGGATGTGATCAGGAGAGTATGGGATCAGGAGAGTCAGGGATCAGGGGAGTCAGGGATCGGGGAGTATGGGATCAGGAGAGTATGGGATCAGGTGAGTTAGGGATCAGGAGAGTTTGGGATCAGGGAAGTATGGGATCAGGGGAGTATGGGATCAGGGGAGTTAGGGATCAGGGAAGTATGGGATCAGAGGAGTATGGGATCAGGGGAGTTAGGGATCAGGGGAGTATGGGATCAGGAGTGTGTGGGATCAGGGGAGTATGGGATCAGGAGAGTCTGGGATCAAGTGACTTAGGGATCAGGAGTGTATGGGATTAGGGGAGTTAGGGATCAGGGGAGTTAGGGATCAGGAGAGTAATGGATGAGGAGAGTCTGGGATTAGGGGAGTATGGGACCAGGAGAGTCAGAATTCGGGGAGTATGGGATCAGGGGAGTATGGGATCAGGGGAGTTAGGGATCAGGGGAGTATGAGATCAGGAGAGTCAGGGATCAGGGGAGTGTGGGATCAGGGGAGTTAGGGACCAGGGGAGTATGAGATCAGGAGAGTCAGGGATCAGGGGAGTATGGGATCCGGAGAGTATGGGATCAGGAGAGTCAGAAATCGGGGGAGTATGGGATCAGGGGAGTTTGGCATCAGGGGAGTTTGGGATCAGGGGAGTATGGGATCAGGGGAGTATGGGAACAGGAGAGTATGGGATCCGGGGAGTTAGGGATCAGGAGAGTATGGGATCAGGGGAGTATGGGATCAGGGGAGTCAGGGATCAGGGGAGTATGGGATCATGGGTGTATGGGATCAGGAGAGTATGGGATCAGGGGAGTTAGGGATCAGGGGAGTATGGGATCAGACGAGTATGGGATCAGGCGAGTATGGGATCAGGAGAGTATGGGATCAGGAGAGTATGGGATCAGGGGAGTATGGGATCAGGAGAGTCAGGGATCAGGGGAGTATGGGATCAGGGGAGTATGGGATCAGGGGAGTGTGGGATCAGGGGAGTGTAGGATCAGGAGAGTTAGAGATCAGTGGAGTATGGGATCAGGAGAGTATGGGATCAGGGGAGTTAGGGATCAGGAGAGTATGGGATCAGGGGAGTATGGGATCAGGGGATTTAGGGATCAGGAGAGTATGGGATCAGCAGAGTATGGGATCAGGGGAGTCAGGGATCAGGGGAGTATGGGATCAGGAGAGTATGCGATCAGGAGAGTCTGGGATCAGGGGAGTATGGGATCAGGAGAGTGTGGGATCAGGGGAGTTTGGGATCAGGGGAGCATGGGATCAGGGGAGTATGGGATCAGGGGAGTATGGGATCAGGAGAGTCTGGGATCAGGGGAGTATGGGATCAGGGGAGTGTGGGATCAGGGAGTGTGGGATCAGGGGAGTATGGGATCAGGGGAGTATGGGATCAGGAGAGTGTGGGATCAGGGGAGTGTGGGATCAGGGGAGTGTGGGATCAGGAGAGTATGGGATCAGGAGAGTCAGGGATCAGGGGAGTATGGGATCAGGGGAGTATGGGATCAGGAGAGTATGGGATCAGGTGAGTATGGGATCAGGAGAGTTTGGGATCTGGGGAGTATGGGATCAGGGGAGTATGGGATCAGGGGAGTTAGGGATCAGGAGAGTATGGGATCAGGAGAGTTAGGGATCAGGAGAGTATTGGATCAGGAGAGTATGGGATCAGGGGAGTGTGGGATCAGGAGAGTATGGGATCAGGAGAGTCAGGGATCAGGGGAGTATGGGATCAGGGGAGTATGGGATCAGGAGAGTATGGGATCAGGTGAGTATGGGATCAGGAGAGTTTGGGATCAGGGGAGTATGGGATCAGGAGTGTGTGGGATCAGGGGAGTTAGGGATCAGGAGAGTATGGGATCAGGGGAGTTAGGGATCAGGAGAGTATTGGATCAGGAGAGTATGGGATCAGGGGAGTATGGGATCAGGGGAGGTAGGGATCAGGAGAGTATGGGATCCGGGGAATATGGGATCAGGGGAGTTAGGGATCAGGGGAGTATGGGATTAGGAGTGTATTGGATCAGGGGATTTAGGGATCAGGGGAGTTAGGGATCAGGAGAGTATGGGATCAGGGGAGTTAGGGATCAGGGGAGTATGGGATCAGGGGAGTTCGGGATCAGGGGAGTATGAGATCAGGAGAATCAGGGATCAGGGGAGTATGGGATCAGGGGAGTCCGGGATCAGGGGAGTCCGGGATCAGGGGAGTCAGGGATCAGGAGAGTCAGGGATCAGGAGAGTTAGGGATCAGGGGAGTGTGGGATCAGGGGAGTATGGGATGAGGGGAGTTAGGGATCAGTGGAGTTTGGGATGGGGGGGTGACTGGGGTCAGGGGAGACTGGGATCAAGAGAGTCTGGGATGGGGGGAGACTGGGGTCAGGGGAGACTGGGGTCAGGAGAGTCTGGGATGTGGGAGACTGGGGTCAGGGGGAACTGGGTTCAGCAGGGACTGGGATAAGGGGAGACTGGGATCAGGCGAGACTGGGGTCAGGGGAGACTGGGGTTGGAGTGACTAGGGTCAGGGGAGACTGGGATCAGGGGAGACTGGGGTCAGGGGAGACTGGGATCAGGCGAGACTGGGGTTGGAGTGACTAGGGTCAGGGGAGACTGGGATCAGGGGAGACTGGGGTCAGCGGAGACTGGGGTCAGCGGAGACTGGGGTCAGGAGAGTCTGGGATGAAGAGAGATTGGGGTCAGGGGAGACTGGGGTCAGGAGAGTTTGGTATTGGGGGAGACTGAGGTCGGGGGAGACTGAGGTCAGGGGAGACTGGGATCAGGGAAGTTTCGTGTTGCGGAGACTGGGATAAGGGGAGACTGGGATAAGGGGAGTTTGGTATTGGGGAGACAGGTCAGGGGAGACTGGGGTTAGGGGAGTTTGGTATTGGGGAGACTGGGATAAGGGGAGTTTGGTATTGTGGAGACAGGTCAGGGGAGACTGGGGTTAGGGGAGTTTGGTATTGGGGAGACTGGGATAAGGGGAAACTGGGGTCAGGGGAGTTTGGTATTGGGGAGACTGGGATAAGGGGAGACTGGGGTCAGGGGAGTTTGGTATTGGGGGAGACTGGGGTCAGGGGAGACTGGGGTCAGGGGAGTTTGGTATTGAGGGAGACTGGGGTTCGGGGAGACTGGGGTCAGGGAAGTTTGGTATTGGGGGAGACTGGAGTTAGGGGAGACTGGGGTCAGGGGAGTTTGGTATTGGGGAGACTGGGATAAGAGGAGACTGGGGTCAGGGGAGTTTGGTATTGTGGGAGACTGGGGTCAGGGGAGACTGGGGTCAGGGGAGACTGGGGTCAGGGGAGTTTGGTATTGGGGGAGACTGGAGTTATGGGAGACTGGGGTCAGGGGAGTTTGGTATTGGGGAGACTGGGATAAGGGGAGACTGGGATCAGGGGAGTTTGGTATTGGGGGAGACTGGGGTCAGGGGAGTTTGGTGTTAGGGGAGACTGGGGTCAGGGGAGTTTGGTATTGGGGAGACTGGGATAAGGGGAGACTGGGGTCAGGGGAGTTTGGTATTGGGGGAGACGGGTCAGGGGAGACTGGGGTCAGGGGAGTTTGGTATCGGGGGAGACTGGAGTTAGGGGAGACTGGGGTCAGGGGAGTTTGGTATTGGGGAGACTGGGATAAGAGGAGACTGGGGTCAGGGGAGTTTGGTATTGGGGGAGACGGGTCAGGGGAGACTGGGGTCAGGGGAGTTTGGTATCGGGGGAGACTGGAGTTCGGGGAGACTGGGGTCAGGGGAGACTGGGGTCAGGGAAGTTTGGTATTGGGGGAGACTGGAGTTAGGGGAGACTGGGATCAGGGGAGTTTGGTATTGGGGGAGACGGGTCAGGGGAGACTGGGGTCAGGGGAGTTTGGTATTGGGGGAGACTGGAGTTAGGGGAGACTGGGGTCAGGGGAGTTTGGTATTGGGGAGACTGGGATAAGAGGAGACTGGGGTCAGGGGAGTTTGGTATTGGGGGAGACTGGAGTTAGGGGAGACTGGGGTCAGGGGAGTTTGGTATTGGGGAGACTGGGATAAGAGGAGACTGGGGTCAGGAGAGTTTGGTATTGGTGGAGACGGGTCAGGGGAGACTGGGGTCAGGGGAGTTTGGTATTGGGGGAGACTGGGGTTAGGGGAGACTGGGGTCAGGGAAGTTTGGTATTGGGGGAGACGGGTCAGGGGAGACTGGGGTCAGGGGAGTTTGGTATTGGGGGAGACTGGGATAAGAGGAGACTGGGGTCAGGGGAGTTTGGTATTGGGGGAGACTGGAGTTAGGGGAGACTGGGGTCAGGGGAGTTTGGTATTGGGGAGACTGGGATAAGAGGAGACTGGGGTCAGGAGAGTTTGGTATTGGTGGAGACGGGTCAGGGGAGACTGGGGTCAGGGGAGTTTGGTATTGGGGGAGACTGGGATAAGGGAGACTGGGGTCAGGGGAGTTTGGTATTGGGGGAGACTGGGGTTAGGGGAGACTGGGGTCAGGGGAGTTTGGTATTGGGTAGATGGGTCAGGGGAGACTGGGATCAAGATAGTTCAATCCAAGGGTCAGTAGAATATGGAACCTGGAACATTAGGGATCAGGAGAGACAAGCATCAGGAGAATCAGGGATCAGGCATAGGGTTAGGAGATCTGAAGATTAAACCGTATTTGGAGAATTGCGTACAGTTGTCATTTAAGAAGGATGTGGAAGCGCTGGAGAGAGTTCAAAGGTGATTGGTGCGAATGATCCCAGCAATGTGGGATTTTACAAACAAGGAAAGGTTAGAGAGAGAGATTGGGGTCATTGTGTTTGGAGCAGAGAAGATGAAGAGATGACCTTCCTGAGTTGTTCAAAATGATGAACAATTGTGACTGGGTATACGAGGATAATCTCTTTCCACAGGTTGGTATGTCAGTAACCAGGGAGATTGGCAGTGAGAGAGCTAGGAGTGAGCTGAACAGAAACTTCTTCACTCAGAGAGTTGTTCGGCTTTGGAATGTGCTGACTCGGAGAGTGGGAGAGGAGGATTCCGTAGGAGGTTTCAAAAGACAGCTAGAGATATATTTGAAAGTGATAAAGTTAGAGAGGTGGAAAGTGGGATTAGCTGGGTGGGTCTTTCAGTAAGACATGATGGGCCGAATGCCCCCTTGTACTGGACAATTCTATGTTTTTAGGTGAGTCTAGGATCAGGAGAGTCTGCGACCTGGAGAGTCCAGTCTGAGGATCAGGAGAATCTGTGGAAGACGGAGTGTCTGGGATCAGGAGAGAGAATCCAGGGATTGTGGGATAGATTTAAGGATTGGGGAAGGAATGTCAGGAATTGAGAGAGGGATTCAGGGATCAGGAGATCACTGTGCTTCATGGAGACAAACCTTCCGTGAAAGTGGCTCGAAGTGTGTATACTTTAATGCCAGAAGTATACGAAATAAGGTAGGTGAACATAGAACATAGAACATAGAACATAGAAGAATACAGCGCAGTACAGGCCCTTCAGCCCTCAATGTTGCGCCGATCAAAGCCCACCTAACCTACACTAGCCCACTATCCTCCATATACCTATCCAATGCCCGCTTAAATACCCATAAAGAGGGAGAGTCCACTACTGCTACTGGCAGGGCATTCCATGAACTTACGACTCGCTGAGTGAAGAACCTACCCCTAACATCAGTCCTATATCTACCCCCCCTTAATTTAAAGCTATGCCCCCTTGTAATAGCTGACTCCATACGTGGAAAAAGGTTCTCACTGTCAACCCTATCTAACCCCCTAATCATCTTGTACACCTCTATCAAGTCACCCCTAAACCTTCTTTTCTCCAGTGAAAACAACCCCAAGTGCCTCAGCCTTTCCTCATAGGATCTTCCTACCATACCAGGCAACATCCTGGTAAACTTCCTCTGCACCCGTTCCAGTGCCTCCACATCCTTCCTATAGTATGGCGACCAAAACTGCACACAATATTCCAGATGCGGCCGCACCAGAGTCTTATACAAATGCAACATGACCTCAGGACTCCGGAACTCAATTCCTCTACCAATAAAAGCCAGTACGCCATATGCCTTCTTCACCGCACTATTTACCTGGGTGGCAACTTTCAGAGATCTGTGTACATGGACACCAAGATCCCTCTGCTCTTCCACACTACCAAGTATCCGACCATTAGCCCAGTAATCCATCTTTTTATTACTCTTACCAGCGTGGGTTGGTACCTGGGACTTCGATGTTGTGGCTATTACGGAGACGTGGGTAGAACAGGGACAGGATTGGCTGTTGCAGGTTCCAGGGTTTAAATGTTTTAGTAGGGTCAGAGGTGGGGGTAAAAGGGGGGGGGGGGTGGCATTGCTTGTCAAGGATAGTATTACAGCGGTGGAAAGGAAGATGGAGGAAGATTTGCCATCTGAGGTAGTTTGGGCTGAGGTTTGGAATAGGAGAGGTGAGGTCACCCTGTTAGGAGTTTCTACAGGCCTCCTAATAGTCCTAGAAATGTAGAAGAAAGTATTGCAAGGATGATTCAGGAGAAGAGTGAAAGTAGTAGGGTGGTTGTTATGGGGGACTTTAACTTCCCAGATATTGACTGGGAAAGCTATAGCTTGAGTACGTTAGATGGGTCAGTGTTTGTGCAATGTGTGCAGGAGGGTTTCCTGACACAATATGTAGACAGGCCAACAAGAGGTGAGGCTATACTGGATTTGGTTCTAGGTAATGAACCAGGCCAGGTGTTAGACTTGGAGGTAGGTGAGCACTTCGGGGACAGTGACCACAACTCGGTGACTTTTACTCTCGTGATGGAGAGGGATAAGTGTGCACTGCAGGGCAGGAGTTATAGCTGGGGGCAGGGAAATTATGATGCGGTGAGGCATGACTTAGGATGTGTGGATTGGAAAAATAGGCTTCAAGGGAAGGACACAAATGATATGTGGAGCTTGTTCAAGGAGCAGCTACTGGGTGTCCTTGATAAGTATGTACCAGTCAGACAGGGAGGAAATGGTCTTGTGAGGGAGCCGTGGTTTAATAAGGAATTGGAATCCCTTGTAAAAGGGAAGAGGGCGGCCTATGTAAAGATGAGGCGTGAAGGTTCAGTTGGGGCGATTGAGAGTTATAAGGTAGCCAGGAAGGATCTGAAGAGAGAGCTAAGAGCAGCAAGGAGGGGACATGAAAGGTCTTTAGTTGGTAGGATTAGGGAAAACCCAACGCTTTCTATAGATATGTCAGGAATAAAAGAATGACCAGGGTAGGAATAGGTCCAATCAAGGATAGTAGTGGGAAGTTGCGTGTGGAGGCTGAAGAGATTGGGGAGACACTGAATGAATACCTTTCATCAGTATTCACTCAGGAACAGGACATTGTTGCCGATGTGAATACTGAGTCACAATTAATTAGAATGGACGGCTTTGAGGTATGTAGGGAAGAGGTGTTGGAAATTCTGGAAAGGGTGAAAATAGATAAGTCCCCTGGGCCTGATAGTATTTATCCTAGGAATCTCTGGGAAGCAAGGGAGGAGATTGCAGAGCCATTGGCCTTGATTTTTATGTCCTCGTTGTCTACAGGAATAGTGCCAGAAGACTGGAGGATAGCGAATGTGGTTCCCTTGTTCAAGAAGGGGAGTAGGGATAATCCTAGTAACTATAGGCCAGTGAGTCTCACTTCTGTTGTGAGCAAAGTCTTAGAGAGAATTGTAAGGGATAGGATTTATGAACATCTGGATAGGAATAATGTGATCAAGGATAGTCAGCATGGTTTTGTGAAGGGCAGGTCGTGCCTCACAAACCTTATTGAATTCTTTGAGAAGGTGACTAAGGAAGTGGACGAGGGTAAAGCGGTAGATGTGGTGTATATGGATTTTAGTAAGGCGTTTGATAAGGTTCCCCATGATAGGCTACTGCAAAAAGTACGGAGGTATGGCATTGAGGATGCATTAGAGGTTTGGATTAGGAATTGGCTGGCTGGAAGAAGACAGAGGGTAGTAGTTGACGGTAAAGGTTCATCTTGGAGTGCAGTTACTAGCGGAATTCCGCAGGGATCTGTTTTGGGACCATTGCAGTTTGTCATTTTTATAAATGACCTGGAGGAGGGGCTAGAAGGTTGGGTGAGCAAGTTTGTGGATGACACGAAAGGCAGTGGAGTTGCTGACAGTGAGGAAGGATGTGTCAGGTTACAGCGGGATATAGATAAGCTGCAGAGCGGGGCAGAAAGGTGGCAAATGGAGTTCAATGTAGCGAAGTGTGAGGTGATTCACTTTGGTATGAGTAACAAAAAGATGGGGTACTGGGCTAATGGTCGGATACTTGGTAATGTGGATGAGCAGAGGGATCTTGGTGTCCATGTACACAGATCTCTGAAGGTTGCCACACAGGTAAATAGTACAGTGAAGAAGGCATATGGTGTACTGGGCTTTATTGGTAGAGGAATTGAGTTCCGGAGTCCTGAGGTCATGCTGCAGTTGTATAAGACTCTGGTGCGGCCGCATCTGGAGTATTGTGTGCAGTTTTGGTCGCCATACTATAGGAAGGATGTGGAGGCACTGGAACGGGTGCAGAGGAAGTTTACCAGGATGTTGCCTGGTATGGTAGGAAGATCCTATGAGGAAAGGCTGAGGCACTTGGGGTTGTTTTCATTGGAGAAAAGAAGGTTTAGGGGTGACTTGATAGAGGTGTACAAGATGATTAGGGGTTTAGATAGGGTTGACAGTGAGAACCTTTTTCCACGTATGGAGTCAGCTATTACAAGGGGGCATAGCTTTAAATTAAGGGGGGGTAGATATAGGACTGATGTTAGGGGTAGGTTCTTCACTCAGCGAGTCGTAAGTTCATGGAATGCCCTGCCAGTAGCAGTAGTGGACTCTCCCTCTTTATGGGTATTTAAGCGGGCATTGGATAGGTATATGGAGGATAGTGGGTTAGTGTAGGTTAGGTGGGCTTTGATCGGCGCAACATCGAGGGCCAAAGGGCCTGTACTGCGCTGTATTCTTCTATGTTCTATGTTCTATGTTCTATGAAACTTGATAGAATTAATACTGAACAAAAATGAAATAAGATTCAGGGATCTCTCTGTCTCTCTCTCTCTCTCTCTCTCTCTCTGTCTCTCTCTCTCTCTCTCTCTCTCTGTCTCTCTCTCTCTCTCTCTCTGTCTTTTCCTCCCACTCATACTCTCTATGTCTCTCTCTCTCTCTCTCTCTTTCTCTCTCTCCATCTCACTCTCTATCTGTGTCTCTGTCTCTATCTTTTTCTCTCATTCACCTGCTCTCTGTTCCTGTCTCTTTCGCTCTCAGTGCCTGTTTTCTTTCTGTCTCTCTCTTTTTCTCACTGTCACTGTCTGTGTCTCCTCTCTCTCTCTCTGTATCTCACTCACCCTGTTTGTCTTTGTGTGTCTCCCTTTGTGCCTTTTTGACCCTCGCTGTCTCTCATTGTCTCCTTGTGTCTCTTCCTGTCTCTCTCTGTCTCACTAATTGTCTTTCATCTCTCTTTAGGTAAAAAGAATGACTGCAGATGCTGGAAACTAGAGTCGAGATCAGAGTGGTGCTGGAAAAGCACAGCAGTTCAGGCAGCATCCGAGGAGCAGGAGAATCGACGTTTCGGGCAAAAGCCCTTCATCAAGAATAAAGGCAGTGAGCCTGAAGCGTGGAGAGATAAGATAGAGGAGGGTGGGGGTGGGGAGAGAGTAGCATAGAGTACAATGGGTGAGTGGGGGAGGGGATGAAGGTGATAGGTCAAGGAGGAGAGGGTGGAGTGGATAGGTGGAAAAGGAGATAGGCAGGTAGGACAAGTCCGGACAAGTCATGGGGACAGTTACTGAGCTGGAAGTTTAGAACGAGGGTGAGGTTGGGGGAAGGGGAAATGAAGTCCACATTGATGCCCTGGGGTTGAAGTGTTCCGAGGCGGAAGATGAGGCGTTCTTCCTCCAGGCGTCTGGTGGTGAGGGAGCGGCGGTGAAGGAGGCCCAGGACCTCCATGTCCTCGGCAGAGTGGGAGGGGGAGTTGAAATGTTGGGCCACGGGGCGGTGTGGTTGATTGGTGCGGGTGTCTCGGAGATGTTCCCTAAAGCGCTCTGCTAGGAGGCGCCCAGTCTCCCCAATGTAGAGGAGACCGCATCGGGAGCAACGGATACAATAAATGATATTAGTGGATGTGCAGGTAGAACTTTGATGGATGTGGAAGGCTCCTTTAGGGCCTTGGATAGAGGTGAGGGAGGAGGTGTGGGCACAGGTTTTACAGTTCCTGCGGTGGCAGGGGAAAGTGCCAGAATGGGAGGGTGGGTCGTAGGGGGGCGTGGACCTGACCAGGTAGTCACAGAGGGAACGGTCTTTGCGGAAGGCGGAAAGGGGTGGGGAGGGAAATGTATCCCTGGTGGTGGGGTCTGTGTGGAGGTGGTGGAAATGTCGGTGGATGATTTGGTTTATGCGAAGGTTGGGAGGGTGGAAGGTGAGCACCAGGGGCATTCTGTCCTTGTTACGGTTGGAGGGGTGGGGTCTGAGGGCGGAGGTACGGGATGTGGACGAGATGCGTTGGAGGGCATCTTTAACCACGTGGGAAGGGAAATTGCGGTCTGTAAAGAAGGAGGCCACCTGGTGTGTTCTGTGGTGGAACTGGTCCTCCTGGGACCTGATCCGGCGGAGGCGGAGGAATTGGGAATACGGGATGGCATTTTTGCAGGAGGTAGGGTGGGAAGAGGTGTAATCCAGGTAGCTATGGGAGTTGGTGGGTTTGTAAAAAATGTCAGTGTCAAGTCGGTCGTCATTGATGGAGATGGAGAGGTCCAGGAAGGGGAGGGAGGTGTCAGAGATGGTCCAGGTAAATTTAAGGTCAGGGTGGAATGTGTTGGTGAAGTTGATGAATTGCTCAACCTCCTCGCGGGAGCACGAGGTGGCGCCAATGCAGTCATCAATGTAGCGGAGGAAGAGGTGGGGAGTGGTGCCGGTGTAATTACGGAAGATCAACTGCTCTACGTAGCCAACAAAGAGACAGGCATAGCTGGGGCCCATACGTGTGCCCATGGCTACCCCTTTGGTCTGGAGGAAGTGGGAGGATTCAAAGGAGAAATTGTTAAGGGTGAGGACCAGTTCGGCCAAACGAATGAGAGTGTCAGTGGAAGGGTACTGTTGGGGACGTCTGGAGAGGAAAAAACGGAGGGCTTGGAGGCCCTGGTCATGGCGGATGGAGGTGTAGAGGGATTGGATATCCATGGTGAAGATGAGGCGTTGGGGGCCGGGGAAACGGAAGTCTTGGAGGATGTGGAGGGCTTGGGTGGTGTCTCGAACATATGTGGGGAGTTCCTGGACTAGGGGGGATAGGACAGTGTCGAGGTAGGTAGAGATGAGTTCAGTGGGGCAGGAGCATGCTGAGACAATGGGTTGGCCAGGGTGGTCAGGCTTGTGGATCTTGGGAAGGAGGTAGAACCGGGCAGTGCGGGGTTCCCGGACTATGAGGTTGGAAGCTGTGGGTGGGAGATCTCCTGAGGTGATGAGGTTCTGTATGGTCTGGGAGATGATGGTTTGGTGATGGGGGGGTGGGGTCATGGTCGAGGGGGCAGTAGGAAGAGGTGTCCACAAGTTGACCTATCACCTCCATGCCCACCCCCCTCACCTATTGTACTCTAAGCTACTTTCTCCCCACCCCCACCCTCCTCTCATTTATCTCTCCACCCGGCAGGCTCTCTGCCTCTATTCCTGATGAAGGGCTTTTTGCTCGAAATGTCGATTTCCCTGCTCCTCAGGTGCTGCGTGAACTGCTGTGCTTTCATCTCTTTGTCTGGCTCTCTGTGTGTGTCCTTCACTCTGTCTCTTTAGACCTCTCAGATTTCAAATCAAATGTTGATTTTGCTGTTTGTCCACCTTGTAGCTGTAACATTGTGTTCCTCTCTGTTCAATCAGCTTATCATCTTTGTACAAATGATCTGTCTGTACTGCATGCAAATCAAAACTATTCACTCTACTTAGTTACATGTGACAAACAATAAATCAAATCAAAACAGATCTCTCTCAGCCTTCCATTCAGTTTGGCTGCTATTTTTGTTTGTGTCTCTGTAACTCTCTCTGTCTCCGTCACTCAGTTTTCTGTCTGTCTTACACTTTGTCCTGCCCTCCTACACTTTGTCCTGCCCTCTTGCACTCTCTCGGTGATTCTCTGTCTCTCTCTCTCTCACTTGCTGTCCCTCACACACTGTCTCTGTATCTGCACGTGCCTCTGTCTTGCTCTCTCTTGTTCTGTGTCTCTGACTCTCACTGTCTTTTATCTCTCTCTTTCCATGTCACTCTGTCACTTACTCTGTCTGCCTCCCTGTCTTGCTTTCACTCTCCCTGTATATCTGCCTTTCGGTATTTCTGTGATTTTTCTCTGTCTTTCACCCTCTCTCTGCCTCACACTTGCTGTCTCACATGCCTGAGTGTGTCTCTATCTGTAACCCTCTTTGTGTTCATGTAACTCTCTGTCTTTGTCTCACTTTTTGTGGGTCTCTGTATCTCTCTCTCTCTCTCTGTCTCACACACTTGTTCTCCCTTTACCTGTGTGTGTCTTGCTCTCTCTCTTTCTGACCCTGTGACTCACTGTCCCTGGCTCTCTCTTTCTTTGTCTTACTCTCTGTGAGTTTCTGTACATATCTCTCTCTCTATCTCGGACTTGTTCTCCCTGTGTCTGTGTCTTTCTCTCTCTGTGTCTACATTGTGTATCCACCAACCAGTTTTCAGTCCAGTTAAATATCCTATCCCCAGTCCCAAACATTTTAATTTTTCCCTTTTAATCTTATGTGGGACTTTGTCTGAGAGCCTTCTGAAAGTCCAAATAAACCTCATGACTTGGCATAAACCCCACTCAATCAATATCATTAAAAGCTCTTTAAGCGATAGCTAGCGTTCAAGATCTCAATGTTCCTGTGAGGGTGAAGGACGAGGTTGGCAGGAACAGGGAACCCTGGATGACAAGGGATATTGAGGCTTTGATCAGAAAAAAGGAGGTCATGTCTCAGGTACAGGCAGCTGGGATCATAGGAGTACCTGGAGCTTTACAGGGAATACAGGAGTTTACTGAAGAGAAAATAGGAAGGCACAAAGGGGGGCCTTGGCTGAGAAGATGAGGTCAATCCAAAGAGATTCTTTTTGTATGTTAAATGACAAAATATATCTAGAGAGAGAATAGGAATCTGGCGGCATAGTGGCTCAGTGGTTAGCACTGCTGCCTCACAGCACCAGGGACCCAGGTTCGATTCTAGCCTTGGGCGACTGTCTGTGTGGAGTTTGCACATTCTCCCCGTGTCTGCGTGGGTTTCCTCCGGGTGCTCCAGTTTCCTCCCACAGTCCAAAGATATGCAGGTCAAGTGAATTGGCCATGCTAAATTGCCCATTGTGTTCAGGGATGTGTAGGTTAGGTGCATTAGTCAGGGGTAAATGTAGAGCAGTAGGGTCTGGGTGGGTTACCCTTTGGAGGGCCAGTGTTGGGCTGAAGGGCCTGTTTTTACACTGTAGACCTCTCAAGGATCAAAGTGGGCATGTATATGTAGAACGTAGGAAATGGGTGAGGACCTCATTGAATATTACTCCCCTGTGTTTATGGTGGAGAAGGACATGAAGACTTGGACATTTAGAAAGGTTAGTGATGATATCTTGGGGACAGTCCATATCACAGTAGAGGAGGTGTTGGATATATTAGAGTGTGTGAAGGTGGATAAATTAGATTACTTACAGTGTGGAAACAGGCCCTTCAGCCCAACAAGTCCACACCGACCCTCTGAAGCGCAACCCACACAGACCCATTTCCCTACATTTACCCCTTACCTAACACTACGGGTAATTTAGCATGGCCAATTCACCTGACCTGCACATCTTTGGACTGTGGGAGGAAACCGGAGCACCCGGAGGAAACCCACGCAGACACGGGGAGAATGTGCAAACTCCACACAGTCAGTCGCCTGAGGCAGGAATTGAACCCGGGTCTCTGGCGCTGTGAGGCAGCAGTTCTAACCACTGTGCCACCGTGCCGCTCATAAATCACCTGGTCCAGACCTGATATGGAGCTGAAAATGTGGTGCTGGAAAAGCGCAGCAGGTCAGGCAGCATCCAAGGAACAGGAGAATCGACATTTTGGGCATAAGCCCTTCTTCAGGAATTCCTGAAGAAGGGCTTATGCCCGAAACGTTGATTCTCCTGTTCCCTGGATGGTGCCTGACCTGCTGCGCTTTTCCAGCAACACATTTTCAGCTCTGATCTCCAGTATCTGCAGTCCTCACTTTCTCCTCCCAGACCTGACATATCCAAGAACACTACAAGAGGCCAGAGAAGAAATTGCGGGGGGCCCTAGCTGATATTTTTTCATCATCATCAGCCACGGGTGAGCTCCTGGAAGACTGGAGGGGAGTGAGTGTTGTGCCCTTCTTCAAGAAGGGCTGCAAAGAAAAGCCTGCGAACTGAAGAGCAGTAAACCTGTGGAAGGGAAGTTACTTGAGAAGATTCTGAGGGATAAGATATACATGCATTTGGAAAGACAGGGTTTGATTAGGAACAGTCAGCATGGCTTTGTGAGTGGGAGATCATGTCTCACAAATTTATTAGAGTTCTTTGATGAAGACACCAGGAAGGTTGATAAGGGCAGGGCAGTAGATGTAGTCAATATAGATGTCAGTCAGGCCTTTGATAAGGTAGTCTGCTCTGGAAAGTTAGATCGCATGGAATCTAGGGGGGGGGTTGAAAATTGGAGACACAATTGGCACGGTGGCACAATGGTTAGCACTGCTGCCTCACAGCGCCAGAGACCCGGGTTCAATTCCCGCCTCAGACGACTGACTGTGTGGAGTTTGCACCTTCTCCCCGTGTCTGCGTGGGTTTCCTCCGGGTGCTCCGGTTTCCTCCCACAGTCACAAAGATGTGCAGGTTAGGTGAATTGGCCATGCTAAATTACCCGTAGTGTTAGGTGAAGGGGTGAATGTAGGGGAATGGGTCTGTGTGGGTTGCGCTTCGGCGGGTCGGTGTGGACTTGTTGGGCCGAAGGGCCTGTTTCCACACTGTAAGTAATCTAACCTAACAATTGGCTTGATGGTAGGAAGCAGAGGGTAGTAGTGGAAGGCTGCTTATTGGACTGGAGTCCTGTGACTAGTGGAGTGCCTCAGGGATTGGTGCTGGGCCCTTTGCTGTTTCTTATCTGTATCAATAATTTGGATGAGAATATGGAAGGCAATACTCGTAAGTTTGCAAATGACACTAAAATAGGTGGTATTTTGGACAGTGAGGAAGATTATTAGAAATTGCAGTAGGATTTTGATCAGGTGGGGAAGTGGGCTGAGAAATGGCAAATGGAGTTTAAATTATAAGAACATCAGAACCAGGAGCAGGAGTAGGCCGTTCGGCCCTACAAGCCCATTCTGCCATTCAATACAATCATGGCTGACCTTTTCATGGCCTCAGCTCCACTTACCCGCCCTCACCACATCCGTTAATTCCTTTATTTTTTAAAAAAATCTATCTTAGCTTTAAAAGTGATCAGTGAAGTAGCGTTAACTACTTCCCTGGGCAGGGAATTCCTTAGATTAACAACCCTCTGGTGAAGAAGTTCCTTCTCAGTTCAGTCCTAAACCTGCTCCCTCTAACCTTGAGACCATGCCCTCTTGTCCTAGTCTCACTCACCAGTGGAAACATCTTCTCTACTTCAATTTATCGATCCCCTTCGGAATTATCTGTTTCTATCAGATCCCCCCTCATTCTACTAAATTAAAATGAATATAATCCCATTCACCTCAGTTTCTCCTCATGAGCCAACCCCCTCACCTCTGGAATTAACCTAGTGAACCTCCTCTGTACCCCCTCCAGTGTCAGTACATCCTTTCTCAAGTAAGGAGACCAAAATTGTACACAATACTCCAGGTGTGGCCTCACCAGCACCTTGTACAGCTGTAACATAACCTCCCTGTTTTT
The DNA here is from genome assembly GCF_047496795.1 of Chiloscyllium punctatum. Classification (NCBI taxonomy): domain Eukaryota; kingdom Metazoa; phylum Chordata; class Chondrichthyes; order Orectolobiformes; family Hemiscylliidae; genus Chiloscyllium; species Chiloscyllium punctatum. Next base: position 168,941,325 of record NC_092739.1, read on the forward strand.
AAACACAACCCCTTTAGCAATGAAGGATAAAATGCCATGTGCCTTCCTAATGACCTGTTGTACCTACAGACCAACCTCCTGTGATTCATGTACAAGGACACCCAGGTCCCTCTGCACAGCATCATGCTGCAACTTTTACCATTCAAGTAATAATCTATTTTACTGTTACCCCGACCAAACCGGATGACTTCACATTTACTAACATTGTATTCCATCTGCCAGACCTTTGCCCACTCACTCAATGTATCTATGTTTCTCTACAAAGTTTTACAGTCATAGAGTCATAGAGATGTATAGCATGGAAACAGACCCTTCGGTCTAACCCGTCCATGCTGACCAGATATCCCAACCCAATCTAGTCCCACCTGCCAGCACCCGGCCCATACCCCTCCAAACCCTTCCTATTCAGATACCCATCCAAATGCCTTTTAAATGTTGCAATTGTACCAGCCTCCACCACATCCTCTGGCAGCTCATTCCATACACGTACCACCCTCTGTGTGAAAAGGTTGCCCCTTAGGTCTCTTTTATATCTTTCCCCTCTCACCCTAAACCTATGCCCTCTCGTTCTGGACTCCCCGACCCAGGGAAAAGATTTTGCCTATTTATTCTATCCATGCCCCTCATGATTTTATAAACCTCTATAAGGTCACCCCTCCGCCTCCGCGCTCCAGGGAAAACAGCCCCAGCCTGTTCAGCCTCTCCCTGTAGCTCAAATCCTCCAACCCTGGCAACATCCTTGTAAATCTTTTCTGAACCCTTTCAGGTTTCACAACATCTTTCCGATAGGAAGGAGACCAGAATTGCACACAATATTCCAACAGTGGCCTAACCAATGTCCTGTACAGCTGCAACATGACCTCCCAACTCCTGTACTCAATACTCTGACCAATAAAGGAAAGCATACCAAACGCCGCCTTCACTATCCTATCTACCTGTGACTCCACTTTCAAGGAGTTATGAATCTACACTCCAAGGTCTCTGCGCACTTTGCTCCGCTGCTCATCTTTGAGTCATCTGCAAATTTTGACATGTGGTCCCCAACTCCAAATCGTCCATATAAATTGTAAATAATTGCAACCCCAACACTGATCCCTGAGGCACACCACTAGTAACTGATTGCCAGCTAGAATAGCACTCATTTATTCCCCACTCTTTGCTTCCTGTCAGTCAACCAATCCTCTATCCATTCTAATAGAATATAGAACACTGAACATTACAGCATAGTACAGGCCCTTCTGCCCTCAATGTTGCACCAACCTGTGGAACCAATCTGAAGTCCATCTAACCCACACTATTCCATTCTCATCCAGATGTTTATCCATTGACCATTTAAATGCCCTTAAAGGTGGCGAGTCTATTACTGTTGCAAGTAGGGTGAAACTGAGGACCGCAGATGCTGGAGATCAGAGTCAAGATCAGAGTGGTGCTGGAAAAGCACAGCAGGTCAGGCAGCATCCGAGGAGCAGGAGAATCGACGTTTCGGACAAAAGCCCTTCATCAGGAATGAGGCAGGGAGCCTGCAGAGTGGAGAGATAAATGAGAGGGGGATGGGGGTGGGGAGAAAGTAGCATAGAGTACAATAGGTGAATGGGGGAGGGGATGGAGGTGATAGGTCAGGGAGGAGGGTGGAGCGGATAGGTGGGAAGGGAGATAGGCAGGTAGGACAAGTCCGGACAAGTCATGGGGACAGTAACTGAGCTGGAGGTTTAGAACTAGGGTGAGGACAATAGACAATAGACAATAGACAATAGATGCAGGAGTAGGCCATTCTGCCCTTCGAGCCTGCACCGCCATACAATATGATCATGGCTGATCATTCCTAATTAGTATCCTGTTCCAGCCTTATCTCCATACCCCTTGACTCCACTATCTTTAAGAGCTCTATCCAATTCTTTCTTAAAAGAATCCAGAGACTGGGCCTCCACTGCCCTCTGGGGCAGAGCATTCCACACAGCCACCACTCTCTGTGTGAAGTAGTTTCTCCTCATCTCTGTCCTAAATGGTCTACCCCGTATTTTTAAGTTGTGTCCTCTGGTTCGGCACTCCCCCATCAACGGAAATATGTTCCCTCCTGCCAGAGTGTCCAGTCCTTTCATAAGCCTATACGTTTCAATCAGATCCCCTCTCAGTCTTCTAAACTCAAGGGTATACAAGCCCAGTCGCTTCAGTCTTTCCGTGTAAGGCAATCCTGCCATTCCAGGAATTGACCTCGTGAACCTACGCTGCACTCCCTCAATAGCCAGAATGTCTTTCCTCAAATTTGGAGACCAGAACTGTACACAGTACTCCAGGTGTGGTCTCACCAGGGCCCTGTACAGCTGCAGAAGCACCTCTTTGCTTCTATACTCAATCCCTCTTGTTATGAAGGCCAGCATGCTATTAGCCTTCTTCACGACCTGCTGTACCTGCATGCTTGCCTTCATTGACTGGTGGACAAGAACACCCAGATCTCTCTGAACAGCCCCTTTACCTAATTTGATACCATTGAGGTAGTAATCTGCCTTCCTGTTCTTGCCACCAAAGTGGATAACCAGACATTTATCCACATTAAACTGCATCTGCCATGCATCTGCCCACTCACCTAACTTGTCCAGGTCACCCTGTAATCCCCTAACATCCTCATCACATTTCACCCTACCACCTAGCTTTGTGTCATCAGCAAATTTGCTAATGTTATTGCTGAGGAGGAGGAAGGGGAAATGAGGAAACTGTTGAAGTCCACATTGATGCCCTGGGGTTGAAGTATTCCGAGGCGGAAGATGAGGCGTTCTTCCTCCAGGCGTCTGGTGGTGAGGGAGCGGCGGTGAAGGAGACCCAGGACCTCCATGTCCTCGGCAGAGTGGGAGGGGGAGTTGAAATGTTGGGCCACGGGGCGGTGTGGTTGATTGGTGCGGGTGTCTCGGAGATGTTCCCTAAAGCACTCTGCTAGGAGGCGTCCAGTCTCCCCAATGTAGAGGAGACCGCATCGGGAGCAACGGATACAATAAATGATATTGGTGGATGTGCAAGTAAAACTTTGATGGATGTGGAAGGCTCCTTTAGGGCCTTGGATAGAGGTGAGGGAGGAGGTGTGGGTGCAGGTTTTACAGTTCCTTCGGTGGCAGGGGAAAGTGCCAGAATGGGACGGTGTGTTGTAGGGGGGCGTGGACCTGACCAGGTAGTCACGGAGGGAACGGTCTTGTGGAAAGGGGTGGGAGGGAAATATATCTCAGGTGGTGGGGTCCGTTTGGAGGTGGCGGAAATGTCGGCGGATGATGCAGAAGTTGGTAGGGTGGAAGGTGAGCACCAGAGAGGGGGGGGTTCTGTCCTTGTTACGGTTGGAAGGATGGGGTTTGAGGGCGGAGGTGCAGGACATAGAACATAGAACAATGCAGCGCAGAACAGGCCCTTCGGCCCTTGATGTTGCGCTGACCTGTGAACTCTTCTCAGCTTGTCCCCCTACACCATCCCAAAATCATCCATGTGCTTAGCCAAGTTTGGTTTAAATCTCCCTGGGACATCATCATCCTAGGAAAAAGTCTTTCCCTGTCTACCCTATCTAATCCTCTGATCATCTTGTATGTCTCTATCAAATCCCCTCCTAACCTCCTTCTTTCCAATGAGAACAGACCCAAGTCCCTCAGCCTTTCCTCATAAGACCTTCCCTCCAGACCAGGCAACATCCTGGTAAATCTCCTCTGCATCTTTTCCAATGCTTCCACATTCTTCCTGTAATGGGGTGACCAGAACAGTACACAATATTCCAAGTGTGGCCACACCAGCGTTTTGTATAGTTGCAGCATGATATTGTGGCTCTGGAACTCAATCCCTCTACCAATGAAACCTAACACACCGTATGCCTTCTTAACAGCACTATCCACCTGGATGGCAACTTTCAGGGATCTATGTACATGGACAATTAGATCCCTCTGCACATCCACACTACCAAGAATCTTTCCATTGACCAAGTACTTTGCCTTCCTGTTATTCTTCCCAAAGTGCATCTCCTCACATTTAGCTGCATTGAACTCCATTTGCCAGCTCTCAGCCCGATTCTGCAGTTTATCCAAGTCCCCCTGCAACCTATAACATTCTTCCAAACTGTCCACTACTCCACCGACTTTAGAACATAGAACATAGAACATAGAACATAGAACAATACAGCACAGAACAGGCCCTTCGGCCCACGAAGTTGTGCCGAACTTCTAACCTAGATTAAGCACCCATCCATGTACCTATCCAAATGCTGCTTAAAGGTCGCCAATGATTCTGATTCTACCACTCCCACGGGCAGCGCATTCCATGCCCCCACCACTCTCTGGGTAAAGAACCCACCCCTGACATCTCCCCTATACCTTCCACCCTTCACCTTAAATTTATGTCCCCTTGTAACACTCTGTTGTACCCGGGGAAAAAGTTTCTGACTGTCTACTCTATCTATTCCTCTGATCATCTTATAAACCTCTATCAAGTCACCCCTCATCCTTCGCCGTTCCAACGAGAAAAGGCCGAGACTTTAGTGTCATCTGCAAATTTACTAATCCATCCATCTATGCCTGCGTCTAAGTCATTTATAAAAATTACAAACAGCAGTGGTCCCAAAACAGATCCTTGTGCCACACCACTAGTAACCGGACTCCAAGCTGAATATCTTCCATCACCCACCACTCGCTGCCTTCTTTCAGAATGCCAGTTTCTAAACCAAACTGCTAAATCACCCTCAATTCCATGCCTCTGCATTTTCTCCAACAGCCTACCATGTAGAACCTTATCAAAGGCTTTACTGAAGTCCATGTATACCACGTCAACTGCCCTACCCTCATCTACATGCTTGGTCACCTTCTCAAAAAACTCAATGAGGTTTGTGAGACACAACCTGCCCGTGACAAAACCATGTTGACTATCTGAAATCAAATTGTTGCTTGCTAGATGATTATAAATCTTATCTCTTAGAATCCTTTCCAAAACCTTTCCTACAACAGAGGTAAGGCTCACTGGTCTATAATTACCTGGGTCATCTCTGCTGCCCTTCTTGAACAAGGGCACAACATTTGCAATCCTCCAGTTCACAGGTACTAAACCTGTAGACAATGATGACTCAAATATCAAAGGCAAAGGCTCTGCTATCTCCTCCCTAGCTTCCCAGAGAATCCTCGGATAAATCCCATCTGGCCCAGGGGACTTGTCTACTTTCACTCCTTCTAGAATTGATAACACCTGTTCGTAACTAACCTCTATTCTTCCTAGTCTAGTATCTTGTACCTCAGTCTTCTCCTCTGCAATATTCTCCTTTCCCTGAGTGAAAACCGATGAGAAATGTTCATTTAGCACCTCTCCGATCTCCACAGGGTTCACACTCAACCTCCCTCTTCTGTCTTTGACTGGCCCTATTCCTACCCTAGTCATCCTTTTATTCCTCACATACCTGTAGAAAATTTTAGGGTTCTCCTTTATTTTTCATGGATGAGATGTTTGGAGAACATCTTTAACCACGTGGGAAGGGAAGTTGCGGTCTCTAAAGAAGTAGGCCATCTGGTGTGTTCTGTGGTGGAACTGGTCCTCCTGGGAGCAGATCTGGCGGAGGCAGAGGAATTGGGAATACGGGATGGCATTTTTGCAAGAGGTAGGGTGGGAAGAGGTGTAATCCAGGTAGCTGTGGGAGTTGGTGGGTTTGTAAAAAATGTTGGTGTCAAGTCGGTCGTAACTAATGGAGATGGAGAGGTCCAGGAAGGGGAGGGAGGTGTCCGAGATGGTCCAGGTAAATTTAAGGTCAGGGTGGAATGTGTTGGTGAAGTTGATGAATTGCTCAACCTCCTCGCGGGAGCACGAGGTGGTGCCAATGTAGTCATCAATGTAGCGGAGGAAGAGGTGGGGAGTGGTGCCGGTGTAATTACGGAAGATCAACTGCTCTATGTAGCCAACAAAGAGACAGGCATAGCTGGGGCCCATACGTGTGCCCATGGCTACCCCTTCTATCCCTCTGATTATCGTATATGTCTATATTAAGTCACCTCTCAACCTTCTTCTCTCCAACAAAACAGCCTCAAGTCCCTCAGCCTTTCCTCATAAGACCTTCCCTCCATACCAGGCAACATCCTAGTAAATCTCCTCTGCACCCTTTCCAAAGCTTCCACATCCTTCCTATAATGCAGTGACCAGAACTGTACACAATACTCCAAGTGTGGCCGCACCAGAGATTTGTACAGCTGTAGTATGACCTCATCGTTCCGGAACTCGATCCCTCTATTAATAAAAGCTAAAACACTGTATGCACTAACAACCCGATCGATCTGGGTGGCAACTTTCAGGGATCTATGTACCTGGACACCGAGATCTCTCTGCTCATCCACACTACCAAAAATCTTACCGTTAGCCCAGTACTTTGCATTCCTGTTACTCAGACCAAAGTGAATCACCTCACACTTGTCCGCATTAAACTCCATTTGCCACCTCTCAGCCCAGCTCTGCAGCTTATCTATGTCCCTCTGTAACCTACAACATCTTTCAACACTATCCATAACTCCACTGATCTTTGAGTCACCCGCAAATTTACTAATCCATCCTTGTACGCCCTCATCCAGGTCGTTTATAAAAATGACGAACAGCAGTGGACCCAACATTGACCCTTGCGGGACACCACTAGTAACTGGACTCCAGGATGAACATTTCCCATCAACCACCACCCTCTGTCTTTTTTCAGCTAGCCAATTTCTGATCCAAACCACTAAATCACCCTCAATCCCATGTCTCTGTATTTTCTACAATAGCCTACAGTGGGGAACCTTACCAAACACTTTACTGAAATCCATATACACCACATCAACCGGTTTACCCTCATCTACCTATTTGATCATCTTCTCAAAGAACTCAATAATGTTTGTGAGGCACAACATACCCTTCACAAAACCGTGTTGACTATCCCTAATCAACTTATTCCTATTGAGATGATTATAAATCCTATCTCTTATAACTTTTTCAAACACTTTACCCACAACCGAAGTAAAGCTCACTGGTCTATAATTACCAGGGTTGTCTCTACTCCCCTTCTTGAACAAGGGAACAACATTTGCTATCCTCCAGTCTTCTAGCCAAAGGATATGCAATCTCCTCCCTGGCTTCCCAGAGACTCCTAGGATAAATCCCATCCAGCCCGGGGACCTATCAGTTTTTACACTTTCCTGAATTGCTAACTTCTCCTCCTTGTGAACCTTAATCCCATCTCGTATTGTAGCCTGTATCTCAGTATTCTCCTCAGCAACATTGTCGTTTTCTCTTGATGAAAAATATTCATTTTGCGCTTCCCCACCTTCTCTGACTCCACACACAACCTCCCAGTCCCATCGTCCTTGATTGGCCCTAATCTTACTCTAGTCATTCTTTTCATCTTGATATACCTACAGAAAACTTTAGGGTTTTCCTTGATCCTATCCACTAATGATTTCTCATGTCCCCTCCTGGGTCTTCTTAACCCTTACTTTTGTGCTTTCCTGGCTAACTTGTAACTCTGAAGTGCTTCTTCTTCCTCTTGACAAGAGATTCACCTTCCTCAGCAAACCACGGTTCTCACATCGACCTTTGCTTGCAAGACAAAGCTTTTTACTCTGCCTGGGTATACGTGACAATAAATTCAATTCAATTCAACCTCTCTGACAGGTACATACTTATCAAGGGCCTGCAGTAGCTGTTCCTTGAACAAGCTCCACACTTCATTTGTGCCCATCCCCTGCAGTTTCTTTCCCCATCCAATGCATTCTAAATATTGCCTAATTGTATCATAATTGCCTTTCCCCCAGCTATATACCCATCCCTTTCTATTGTTAAAAGATTTATTTGTAACACCATGCATCTTTATCTTACACAGCAGCCTCATGTGCGGCACCTTGTCAAAGACCTTTTGGAAATATAGATACACCACATCTACTGGGTCCCCATTGTCCACCGTGTTCATAATGTCTTCATAGAATTCCAAAAGATTTGTGAAGCAGGACCTGCCCTTCATGAACTCACACTGCGTCTGTACAATGGGACAATTTTATATCAAGATGCCCTGCTATTTCTTCCTTGATAATAAGACTCAAGCATCTTCCCCACTGCAGAAGTTAAGCTAACTGGTCTATAATTCCCTTTTTTTTTGTCTACCACCCATTTTAGACACTGATGTCACATTTGCTGTTTTCCAATCTGCTGAAACTGCCCCAGAATCCAGCAAATTTTGGAAAATTACTGCCAGTTCACCTGCCATTTCTCCTGCCATCTCTTCCAGTACCCTGGGATGCATTCCATCAGGGCCAGGAGACTTGTCTATCCTTTAGCTCCATCAGCTTGCCCAACACTACCTCTTCCATGATAATAATTGTTCCCAGGTCCTCACCTACCTTTGTCTCTTTGTCAATTACTGGTATGTTATTAGTGTCCTCCACTGTGAGACTAATACAAAATACATGTTCAATACCTTGGCCATTTCATCTTATCCCATGACTAACTACCCTTTCTCATCCTCGAAAGGTCCAACATTTACTTTAGCCACTCTTTGTCGTTTGATATATTTATAGAATCGTTTGCTATCTGTCTTTATATTCTGTGCTTGTTTTTTTCTCATACTCTATCTTACCTTTCATTACAGCTCTTTTTGTGGCTTTCTGTTGACCTTTAAAGTTTTCCCAATCTTCTAGCTTCTTGCTGTTCTTGGCTACTTTATATGCCTCCTTTCAATTTGTTAACCTCCTTTATTTCCTGAGCCACCCAGGGCACATTATCCCTTTTCTCACAGTCCTTCCTTTTCGCTGGAATATACTTTTGCTGAGCACCTTGGAAAGTCCTCCACTCTAAAATCTTTGTTTCCAGTCTACTTTAGCCAAGACACAGGAACAGAAATTAGGCCATTCAGCCCATCAAATCTGTTCCATCATTCAGTCATGGCTGATAAGTTTCTCATCCCCATTCTTCCGCTTTCTCCCTGTAACCCTTGATTCTCTTGATACTCAAGAAATTCTCTCTCTCAGTCTGAAATATACTCAATGACCAGGCCTCCACAGCCATCTGTGGTAGTGAATTCCATAGATTCCCCACTGAGCTCAAAAACTGCATGAATTTATGTAAAACTCTGTTCTCTCACTTTTTAGATTGGAATCAATCTAAACATCAGGTCATAGACAGAGAACACAGGGGACTAACACCTTCAACATATTGTCTCGCTATCACCATTGTTAACAGCTAACCCGAGAATGCAACTTTTAAAAAAAGGGTTTTGTGATTTACACATGAAAGAAGTGAAACTATCACGGTATTCTAACAGATGAAAGGCTTAACAGACAATCAATTTTTCAATGTATAATTTCAGTTACATCACATTGTAAATTTTTGCTCTAAATTCTGTGTTAGGATCGAGCCCTCCACAATCACCTGATGAAGGAGCATCGCTCCGAAAGCTAGTGTGTTTCCAATTAAACCTGTTGGACTATAACCTGGTGTTGTGGGATTTTTAAACATAGTCAAGGACAGTATTACAGCGGCAGAAAGGAAGTTTGAGGACTCATCTACTGAGGTATTATGGGCTCAGGTTAGAAACAGGAAAGGAGAGGTCACCTTCCGAAAAGTTTGGAGGGGCGGAGAGGTGGCACAGTGGCTCAGTGGTTAGCACTGCTGCCTCATAGCACCAGGGTCCTGGGTTCAATTCCAGCCTCGGGTGACTGATTGTGTGGAGTTTGCACATTCTCCCCATGTCTGAGTGGGTTTCCTCCGGGTGCTCCGGTTTCCTCCCACAGTCCAAAGTTTTGCAGGTCAGGTGAATTGGCCATGCTAAATTGCCCCTAGTGTTATAGTGTTAGGTGCATTAGTCAGAGGGAAATGGGTCTGGGTGGGTTACTCTTCGGAGGGTCGGTGTGGACTGGTTGGGCTGAAGGGCCTGTTTCCACACTGTAGGGAATCTAATCTAATCTAAACAAAAAGATGTAGAGGAAAGGATAGCAAAGATGATCCTGGATAGGAGTGAGAGTAACAAGGTCGTTGTTATGGGAGACTTCAACTTCCCAAATATTGACTGGGAATACTATAGTTCAAGCACTTTGGATAGATTAGTTGTTGTCCAATGTGTGCAGAATGGTTTCCTGTCACAGTATGTAGACAAGCCAACAAGGGGCGAGGCCACATTAGATTTGGTCATGGACCCGGCCAGGTGTTAGATTTGGAGACAGGTGAGCACTTTGGTGATCGTGACCACAATTCAGTTATGTTTACTTTAGCAATGGAAAGGAATAGGTAAGTACCGCAGGGCAAGAGATATAGCTAGGGGAAAGGCAATTATGAGACGATTAGGCAAGATTTATGATGCATAAGTTGGGGAAAGAAACTGCAGGGGATGGGCACAATTGAAATGTGGATCTTGTTCAAGGAACAGCTACTGCGTGTCCTTGATAAGTATCTACCTGTCAGGCAGGGAGGAAGTGGTCAAGTGAGGGGACCATGCTTTACTAAAGACGTTGAATCTCTTGTCAAGAGGAAGAAGAAGGTTTATGTTAGGATGAGATGTGAAGGCTCAGTTAGGGCACTTGAGGGTTACAAGTTAGCCAGGAAAGACCTAAAGAGAGAGCTAAGAAGAGCCAGGAGGGGACATGAGAAGTCATTGACAGATAGGATCAAGGAAAACCCTAAAGCTTTCTGTAGGTATATCAGGAATACAAGAATGACTCAAGTAAGGTTAAGGCCATTCACAGACAGTAGTGGGGAGTTGTGCGTGGAGTCAGAGCAGATTGGAGAAGCCCTAAATGAATAACTTTCATTGGTATTCACACTGGAAAAAGACAATGTAGTTGAGGAGAATACTGAGATGCAGGCTACTAGACTACACAGGATTGAGGTTCACAAGGAGGAGCTGTTAGCAATTCTGGAAAGTGTGAAAAGAGGTAAGTCCCCTGGGCTGGATGGGATTTATCCCAGGATTCTCTGGGAAGCCAGGGAAGAGATTGCAAAGCCTTTGGCTTTGATCTTTATGCTGTCATTGTCTACAGGAATAGTGCCAGCAGTATAGTCTATCCTTCCTCACAGTCTCTCTGCATGTTGCATCTACTCTGACACCAACTGCTGCATCTTCTGACCTGATGCTGTGGCTCCCAGCCCCCTTCTCTAACAGCTCTCTCAAACCTGTTTCCAAGGATATTGGTCCCTGTCGAGTTCAGGTGTCCCTTTTGTACAGATCGTACCTTCCTCAGAAGAGAACCCAGTGATCCACAAATCTGAAACCCTGCCCCTACACCAACTCTTCAGCCACACAGTTGTCTGCCATAGCTTCCTGTTCTTGTCCTCACTCCCACAGTCCAAAGATGTGCAGGTCAGGTGAATTGGCCATGCTAAATTGCCCGTAGTGTTAGGTGAAGGGGTAAACCTAGGCTAATGGGTCTGGGTGGGTTGCTTTTCGGCGGGTCAGTGTGGACTTGTTGGGCTGAAGGGCCTGTTTCCACACTGTAAGTAATCTAATGTCAAAAATCCTCCAAATCCAATGTGGCCTGACCCCCCCCCCCGGCCGGCCTGTCTACATACTAAGTTAGGAACCCTTCCTGGACACACCTGACAAAAACTGCTCCATCCAAACTATTTGAAGTAGGAGGTTCTAGTCAATATTGGGGAAGTTAATGTCACCCATAACAACAACCCTGTTACAGCTGCACCTTTCCAAAATCTGCTGTCCAATGTGTTCTTCCATCTCTCTCACGCGATTAGGGGGGCCTATACAAAACTCCCAATAAAGTGACTGCACCTGAAGAGTTCTAGCAAACTTCCCACCCAGGATATTGCTGCCCCTCCTGTTCAGGTGCAAACTCACCTTGTACAGGTCCCACCTTCTCTCGACCTATCCCAGTGATCCACATATATGAAGCTCTCTCTCCCTCAGCAGCCCTGCAGCCACGTGTTCATCTGCACTGGCTCCCTATTCCTAGCCTCACTAGCATGTGGCACTGGTAGCAATCCTGAGATTACTATCCTCGAGTCCTTCTTTTAAACTTCCTTCCAAACTCTCTAAATCCACTTTTCCATGGTGGGCAAAGTGTTGGAGAGGATTCTGAGAGAGAGGATTTATGATTACTTGGAAAGCCATAGTTTGATTGGAGATAGTCAGCAGGGCTTTGAGAGAGGCAGGTCATACCTCACAAACCTTCTTGAATTCTTTGAGGATGTGACAAAACAGGTTGATGAAGGTAGAGCAGTGGATGTGGTGTATATGAATTTTAACAGAAAGTAAGGAGGTATGGGATACAGGGAAACCAGTCTGTCTGGATCCCGAATGGGCTGGCCCAATGGAGACAGAGGGTGGTGGGAGAGGGAAGGTATTCAGCCTGGAGCTCAGTAACCAGTGGGGTTCCACAGGGATGGGTTCTGGGACCTCTGCTCTTTGTGATCTTTATAAATGACTTGGATGAGGAAGTGAAAGGGTGGGTTAGTGAGTTTGCTGATAACATGAAGGTGGGTGGAGTTGTGGATAGTCTGGAGGCCTGTTGTAGGCTGCACCAGGACATTGACAGGATGGAGAGCTGGGCTGAGAAGTGGCAGATGGACTTCAACCTGGAAAAGTGTGAAGGGATTCACTTTGGAAGGTTTAGTTTGAATACAGATTACAGGGTTAAAGGCAGGATTCTTGGCAGTGTGGAGGAACAGAGGGATCTTTTTGGGGTCCACGTCCATAGATCTGTCAAAACCCAAGTTGATAGGGTCCAGTTCTGGTCGCCTCATTATAGGAAGGATCTGGAAGGTTTAGAGAGGGTGCAGAGGAGATTTCCCAGGATGCTGCCTGGACTGGAAGGTGTGTCTTATGAGGAAACGTCGAGGGAGCTCATTGGAGCGAAGAATGATGAGAGGTGATTTGACAGAGGTGTACAGGATGGTGAGAGGCATAGACAGGGTGGATAGGCAGAGACATTTTCCCAGGGTGGAAATGGCAATCACGAGGGGGGCATAATTTTAATGTGATTGGAGGGGGGTTTGGGGAGATGTCAGAGGGAGGTTCTCTACACAGAGAGTAGGGGGGGAAGGGGAGATGTGGAAGGCACTGCCAGCGGTGGGTGTAGAGTCAGTTACATGAGGGACACTTAAGTGACTCTTGGATAGGCCCATGGATGATAATAAACTGAAGGGTATGTAGGTTACTGGATTAATGGTGCTGGAAGAGCACAGCAGTTCAGGCAGCATCCAACGAGCAGCGAAATCGACGTTTCAGACAAAAGCCCTTCATCAGGAATAAAGGCAGTGAGCCTGAAGCGTGGAGAGATAAGCGAGAGGAGGGTGGGGGTGGGGAGAGAGTAGCATAGAGTACAATGGGTGAGTAGGGGAGGGGATGGAGGTGATAGGTCAGGGAGGAGAGGGTGGAGTGGATAGGTGGAAAAGGAGATAGGCAGGTAGGACAAGTCCGGACAAGTCAAGGAGACAGTAACTGAGCTGGAAGTTTGGAACTAGGGTGAGGTGGGGGAAGGGGAAATGAGGAAACTGTTGAAGTCCACATTGATGCCCTGGGGTTGAAGTGTTCCGAGGATGAAGATGAGGCATTCTTCCTCCAGGCGTCTGGTGGTGAGGGAGCGGCGGTGAAGGAGGCCCAGGACCTCCATGTCCTCGGCAGAGTGGGAGGGGGAGTTGAAATGTTGGGCCACGGGGTGGTTTGGTTGATTGGTGCGGTTGTCCCAGAGATGTTCCCTAAAGCGCTCTGCTAGGAGGCGCCCAGTCTCCCCAATGTAGAGGAGACCGCATTGGGAGCAACGGATACAATAAATGATATTAGTGGATGTGCAAGTAAAACTTTAATGGATGTGGAAGGCTCCTTTAGGGCCTTGGATAGAGGTGAGGGAGGAGGTGTGGGCACAGGTTTTACAGTTCCTGCGGTGGCAGGGGAAGGTGCCAGAATGGGAGGGTGGGTCATAGTGGGGTGTGGACCTGACCAGGTAGTCACAGAGGGAACGGTCTTTGCGGAAGGCGGAAAGGGGTGGGGAGGGAAATATATCCCTGGTGGTGGGGTCTGTGTGGAGGTGGTGGAAATAGAAGGAGGTCTCTAAAGAAGGAGGCCATCTGGTGTGTTCTATGGTGGAACTGGTCCTCCTGGGAGCAGATCCGGCGGAGGTGGAGAAATTGGGAATACAGGATGGCATTGTTGCAAGAGATAGGGTGGGAAGAGGTGTAATCCAGGTAGCTACCTGGTCAGGTCCACACCACCCTATGACCCACCCTCCCATTCTGGCACTTTCCCCTGCCACCACAGGAACTGTAAAACCAGCGCCCACACCTCCTCCCTCACCTCTATCCAAGGCCCTAAAGGAGCCTTCCACATCCATCAAAGTTTCACCTGCACATCCACCAATATCATTTATTGTATCCGTTGCTCCCGATGTGGTCACCTCTACATTGGGGAGACTGGGCGCCTCCTAGCAGAGCGCTTTAGGGAACATCTCCGAGACACCCGCACCAATCAACCACACCGCCCCGTGGCCCAACATTTCAACTCCCCCTCCCACTCTGCGGAGGACATGGAGGTCCTGGGCCTCCTTCACCGCCGCTCCCTCACCACCAGACGCCTGGAGGAAGAACGCCTCATCTTCCGCCTCGGAACACTTCAACCCCAGGGCATCAATGTGGACTTCAACAGTTTCCTCATTTCCCCTTCCTCCACCTCACCCTCGTTCTAAACTTCCAGCTCAGTAACTGTCCCCATGACTTGTCCGGACTTGTCCGACCTGCCTATCTCCTTTTCCACCTATCCACTCCACCCTCCCCTCCTTGACCTATCACCTTCATCCCCTCCCCCACTCACCCATTGTACTCTATGCTACTCTCTCCCCACCCCCACCCTCCTCTAGCTTATCTCTCCACGCTTCAGGCTCACTGCCTTTATTCCTGATGAAGGGCTTTTTCCCGAAACGTCGATTTCGCTGCTCCTTGGATGCTGCCTGAACTGCTGTGCTCTTCCAGCACCACTAATGCAGAATCTGGTTTCCAGCATCTGCAGTCATTGTTTTTACCTCACTGATCTGAGCTATAGGGAGAGGCTGAACAGGCTGGGGCTGTTTTCCCTGAAGTGTCGTAGGCTGAGGGGTGACCTTATAGAGGTTTACAAAATTATGAGGGGCATGGATAGGATAAATATACAAAGTCTTTTCCCTGGTTGAGGAGTCCAGAACTAGAGGGGCATAAGTTTAGGGTGAGAGGGGAAAGGTACAAAAGAGACCTAAGGGGCAACCTTTTCACACAGAGGGTGGTATGTGTATGGAATGAGCTGCCAGAGGAAGTGGTGGGGGCTGGTACAATTACAACATTTAAGAGGCATTTGGATGGGTATATGAATAGGAAGGATTTGGAAGGATATAGGCCGGGTGCTGGCAGGTGGGACTAGATTGGGTTGGGATATCTGGTTGGCATAGACGGGTTGGACGAAGGGACTG
The DNA here is from genome assembly GCF_047496795.1 of Chiloscyllium punctatum. Lineage (NCBI taxonomy): Eukaryota > Metazoa > Chordata > Chondrichthyes > Orectolobiformes > Hemiscylliidae > Chiloscyllium > Chiloscyllium punctatum. The sequence goes on from NC_092739.1 coordinate 168,956,720, forward strand.
TTTCCATGTTGTACATCTCTATTGCTGTCTGATTGTCGGGGAAAGAACCTCATCTGGTTCAGTAATGTCCTTTGAATAGACAATAGACAATAGATGCAGGAGTAGGCCATTCTGCCCTTCGAGCCTGCACCGCCATTCAATATGATCATGGCTGATCATTCCTAATTAGTATCCTGTTCCAGCCTTATCTCCATACCCCTTGACTCCACTATCTTTAAGAGCTCTATCCAATTCTTTCTTAAAAGAATCCAGAGACTGGGCCTCCACTGCCCTCTGGGGCAGAGCATTCCACACAGCCACCACTCTCTGGGTGAAGTAGTTTCTCCTCATCTCTGTCCTAAATGGTCTACCCCGTATTTTTAAGTTGTGTCCTCTGGTTCGGCACTCCCCCATCAGCGGAAATATGTTTCCTGCCTTGAGAGTGTCCAATCCTTTCATCATCCTATACGTTTCAATCAGATCCCCTCTCAGTCTTCTAAACTCAAGGGTATACAAGCCCAGTCGCTCCAGTCTTTCCGTGTAAGGCAATCCTGCCATTCCAGGAATTGACCTCGTGAACCTACGCTGCACTCCCTCAATAGCCAGAATGTCTTTCCTCAAATTTGGAGACCAGAACTGTACACAGTACTCCAGGTGTGGTCTCACCAGGGCCCTGTACAGCTGCAGAAGCACCTCTTTGCTTCTATACTCAATCCCTCTTGTTATGAAGGCCAGCATGCTATTAGCCTTCTTCACGACCTGCTGTACCTGCATGCTTGCCTTCATTGACTGGTGGACAAGAACACCCAGATCTCTCTGAACAGCCCCTTTACCTAATTTGATACCATTGAGGTAGTAATCTGCCTTCCTGTTCTTGCCACCAAAGTGGATAACCAGACATTTATCCACATTAAACTGCATCTGCCATGCATCTGCCCACTCACCTAACTTGTCCAGGTCACCCTGTAATCTCCTAACATCCTCCTCACATTTCACCCTGTTACCCAGCTTTGTGTCATCAGCAAATTTGCTAATGTTATTGCTGATACCATCTTCTATATCATTTACATATATTGTAAAAAGCTGCGGTCCCAGCACGGATCCCTGCGGTACCCCACTGGTCACTGCCTGCCATTCCGAAATGGAGCCGTTAATCACTACCCTTTGTTTCCTATCAGCCAACCAATTCTCTATCCAATCTAGTACTTTGCCCCCAATCCCGTGCGCCCTAATTTTACTCACTAACCTCTTGTGTGGGACTTTATCAAAAGCTTTCTGAAAGTCCAGGTACAGTACATCCACTGGATCTCCCTCGTCCATCTTCCGAGTTACATCCTCAAAAAATTCAAGAAGATTAGTCAAGCATGATTTCCCCTTCATAAATCCATGCTGACTCTGTCCTATCCTGTTACTATTATCCAGATGTGCCGTAATTTCATCCTTTATAATAGACTCCAGCATCTTTCCCACCACTGAGGTCAGACTAACTGGTCTATAATTTCCTGCTTTCTCCCGCCCACCCTTCTTAAAAAGTGGCACAACATTAGCTGCCCTCCAATCCTCAGGAACCGACCCCGATTCTATTGAACTCTGGAAAATAATCACCAGCGCATCCACGATTTCCCGAGCCACCTCCTTCAGTACCCTGGGATGCAGGCCATCGGGTCCTGAAGAA